>NW_015505449.1:1273446-1304100 GCF_001515645.1 Sinocyclocheilus grahami | reverse complement strand
AAAAAATCACTAAAACCTTTTATGACTTTTATTAGATTTAAATGTTATATTTGCAGTTTTTATCTAATGTTATAATGTAATATATATATTCAACTAAAATTCAATAAAAACTGAAAATATAAAAATAAAATCTAATTAAAATAATAATAAAAACCCTATAATATACTAGTTGGGGGGATCAAGGTCATAATCTGCATCACAAATGTTGTTTGGTATTGATTTCTGGGTCACCATGCCAAAACCCACACAGATGTAACCCTACCCCTCGACGTGCTTAAATTAAACCCCTTGCACAGCCTTCTTTTGTTGTCCTAAACTCAACAGAGTAACAGCGATTGTCAAAGATAATCTCTTATTTGAGACTGAACTAGTTTCAGAGCTTACAATGTAAACACAAATGAGCCCATATACATTCACTCGATAATTTGATGGCTAAAACTTCCAACGACCCACACCGTCGCCGCCGCGTGTTTGTCATTTCGCATGTCCATAAACACCCCCACCCCCAATTTGCAGAGTTGGAAGACTTTTCAAATACCATTAAGAAGATTAATCCTGTGAAATGCTGATTAAAAATGTATTCAAAGCAGAAAACAGGGCTGGAATAATTCTCTCGGCACATGCGGAAAGTCAGAAACGCACTCCAGTAAATAATTACGGGCAGGGAGGTTAACATGCCGCCGATGGAAAACATAAGCCCTACCAAGTTGAAGACCAGAGTGGCGAGGAGTTGGCCAATTTATTTTGCTGCTCACTTTCCCCCTAGGTCAGTAATGGAATGACATAAATTGCACATAATTGTTGCACGTCCTCCACAGGGGGGAAAAAGCACATGATTTGGAGGTGGCTGACCCTTTCCCTGATAGCCCATATTGGAAGAGGTGAGAGGTTATCTGGGATAGTACAAATAGCTTGTCTGTGGGCCTGTATGGGAAAGGTTGTTATGGCAGTTTTGGCTCTAAAACAAGACAACATTATGACTCCAACACTGGCCGTCGAGTCCGGCTCCGGGAATGGTGTTCCTGACCGAGGGACAACAGAGATGGACCATATGGCCGACAATTTACAATAATCTAGCGATATTACAGATGTACTTTCAGTTTCTCCACCCGTCCATTTCTCTTCCTCTCTGTTCCTCCTTTAATGTGCGCGGACCTGCTACCGTCTAATTCCTAAGCTCTCGTCTTTGCATTAGTAATTAAAAATGAAATACTAGCCCAGATGCAAAAGTAGGAAAGCCCTGTCACTCTGGGTTAGACTTCGGATTTAAGGCTGGAATCAATTCAATTCAATTTTTTTTTCCTCCATAGTATTATGTTTTTAAAGAGCAAACTGCTGCATTAATTGTAATTAAATGAGATCTTACGGGAAAACGAGGAAAGAGTTTTGAGCTCTCTGAATTAAACAGATGATATTTTTGAATGGCATTTCTAGGAAATGCAGTTCTACAAACATGATCCTTCTATTTTTATTAAAAATGGATTTATATAAATTATTTTGCATCTAGCTTTCTGGCATACAATATTCCCTAAACAACACATGTCTTATTTACATGTTTTCCTGTGAAAATAATTGTTTTAAAGGCCAGTTGTACAGTTTGTTTTGATTACAAAATCTAAAAATGATATGCATCCTGATGAAGATATTTTCACTTTTGTTTTTTTTCTTCAACAAATGATCAGTGCAGGTGCACAACCTTCCAAAAATATTTTCCCATTAATTTTATATGAGAAAAATTGTGGGATACAATGAATTGAATGTTTTTAATTTAAAATAATATAAAATATTATAACAGTTTTAGATATATTAACAGATCACCATTTAATAGTAAAGATACTGACAATTGATACATTTAAACCTAGCTCCATTTCATGCTAGTTTAATTAAAAATTAATTTTATAATAGTTTTCAAACTTATCTAATAGTTCTCACTGCAAAAATGGGACTTTATTTTCCTATTAATTTTATGAGAAAAATTTCTAATTTAAAAAAAAAATATTAACAAATACGGTTTTTAATTAAAAATATTTTTCAGGTAATAATTGAAAATTTTTCAATATATTAACAGATCGCTATTTTATAGTAAAGATAAAGACATTTGATATGTTTAAAGTAAACCTAGCTACATTTCTTGCTAGGTTAAGTTAATTTCAATTTTGTTTAATTTTATAATAGTTTTCAAAGTTATTTCACACACACAAAAAAAGTGACTTGTAATGCTTTAGAAAAAAATCCAAGTGTACCCTATTCATGGAAAGGGCATACTAGATTTCTATTAACTCTATTATTTAATGAAATAAAAAAGAGATTGTGTGTGAAATGTTGATACATTTAAGTGTAAAGTAAAACCTTTTTGTTCAATCTAAATAAAAACATTTGGCTGTCATTGTTTTGGTGGTGTCTTACTTCATCTCTGGCTCTTCTTTGTCCTCTTTGCTTGGCGTGAGCTTCAAGCTTCCTTTCCTGGCACGAGGGCACCCTGACAGACTGGGAAGGAACATGACATATGTGACGAACCTTTCAGAAGTTCAAGCGTGCAGACGTGTGTGTGGGAAAGATACGCTGCGTTTACTGCGTGATGTTTCAAGCTTCGACACCTGTCGTGTTATCACTGAACAGGGGTCATTACCTCAACAGCCGTGAAATGCCACAAAGTATTTACTCTTTGCCGATTACCCGGTTTTAAATGCAAATTATTTAACCCACTGAGTGCCTTTGTGTGGCCTGATGTCTAAAGTCTATTATAGTATAATGTTAAAAATGAGACATTGTGTTATAATGAAAAGCATGGCCATTTATGTCATGCAGAAACATCAAAAAATATCACTACATTTTCATCTTTCATTGAAGTCTAAGATTATTTAGTAGAGATTTCCTATTTAATGAGGCTTACCTCCTATGAGATGCATAGTTTCCTGTCACATGACCTGAGCCGTCACAGCCAGGAGTTGGGCACCTTTAAAATAGATTGAAATTTATGTCAATGATACAAATTACTATGATAAATATTAGATGAATAAGTCGTGTGTGTGTGTGTGTATATCATGATAAGTTTATACAATATAATAATAATAACAATAACAATAAATATTTACATTATTCGTTACTTAATATTAAACATATTCAATATATATTATATTCACCATATTCATATTAGATTAATATTATACATATTTATTATATTAATTATATGTATGTACATAAATATTCATAATAAATTCATATAATAACAATAACAACACCAACAATAATAAATATTTATAATTATAATACAATTATAATAATAGTTGCTAGTTATAGTAATTCATAAAATATATATTTTCATAATAATAATTTATATAATAATAATGACAACTCCAACAATAATGATAAATATTATATATAAAATTACTATATAAAATGTGTATACAGTTATAATTAGTTATTAGTTAGAATAATTAATAAAAAAAATATTTTTTTACATTTACTTACATTATTTCTAGACATTAATTCTCTGTAACTTTAAAATCATTTATTATTTTTATTTAATTGAAACTTTAATTCAAGCTAATTCTTACTTGAGCTCTTGAGAACTAGCAGCCATTAGTGATTTCAGGGTCTTATCGGCCAATGGGCAACCGGATACACTACAAAAATGAAAAAATAAAATAAAATAAAAATACCGGAGACATAATGTATATTATTTTGAATATTAATGTATATTATTAAGATTGTTTTGCTGCTTGAAAAATAAAGAGGGTGAAAAATATGGGCGGGGCTTTTTACCTTCTATGTGACGCATAATTTCCTGTCACATGACCACTACCATCACAACCTGGCGTTGGACAACTGCAAAGAGAAAAAGACCAGATGAATGCACACAGCCTATGATTTCTTGATCTACTATACATGCTCTAATTAGTAACAGGGTCTTTTGCATGCTAATGCGTGACCCAGAAACCCCGAAACAGAATGAAGATATAAAAACAGCAGTCCATATAATGATATTACCTCATCAGCTCTTTCTTGTTGTCTCTTATGAACATCTTGTTTTTTGCACTTGCCATGTTTGCATCACCGTTGTATGCTTTATCCTCGAGGGACGCCTTATCCAACTGATCCATCTACAAGACACGGGACAAAATGCCAAAACATTGTGCAATTTTCCAAGAAAAGTCGCGATGGTCACTTCAAAACGGCATTCTGTAAGCACACACGCACACTAATAGTCTGTGAGAGGTTTGATGCTGCTTAAGTATACTTAGTAAAACATATATCCATTTAAACTCCAGTATAATCCCTCGTAGTATTTATGATGAGTGTAAAACCTTTGGATTTACTTACTTTTTTTCTAAGGTAAGTATCTTTGAGCACCAGATGTCAGATGGAGAATCAGACAAACATACAACTGTCTGGGTTTGTTCTTTGACGCCAAAGAGGATGAAAAATTGTCGGCTTTTCAGGAACATTCTTCTGCAATTTCTTTTTCATTTTGCTTTCATGTCATAGCAGCGCATCACAAGAGACAGTGTGCCTAAAGTCGTGGCTGACTAACCGAGATCATTTAGATGAATAAATAGAAAGTTACGGGTTTTAAGTTAAATATGTTCTTAATGTAGCATACAACAAAGTCAAAGAGCATTTAGACACTGAATGTGGTTTCCTCAGGACCTTATTAGGTTACACTTTATTTCGATAGTCCACTTTAGACATTCTACTAACTATAAGTAACTTTGTAACTACATGTCAACTACATGTCAATTAATTCTCATTAATTTGCAACTACATGTCTACTAACTCTCAGAGTAGACTGTTAGGGTAGGTTTAGGGTTAGTAGAATAAGTTGACAAAGAAAGTATTAGAAGATATTAAGCAGACAGTCTACTAATACTCTACTAACTGCTAGTTGACATGTAGTTGCAAAGTTACTTACTGTTAATAGAATGTCTAAAGTGGACTATCGAAATAAAGTGTTACCCATTATTATAATTAGATGTTATTCATTTTCCACCCAATTCTATTAGCTTCATACAGTACCGCTCAAGATTTAAAGAAACAAATAAATGCATACTTTAATTCAGCAAGGATGCATTAAACTGATCAAAAGTAACAGTAAAGTCATTTATAATGTAATAAGAGCTCTATTTAAAAAAAATATTATCTATTATCCTAAAAAGAAATGCATGACAGTTTCTACAAAAACATTAAGCAACTTTTTTCAACTGTTTTCAACATCGATAATAATAAGAAATGTTTCTTGAGCAGCAAATCAGCATATTAGAATGATTTCTGAAGGATCATGTGACACTGAAGCCTGGCGTAATGATGCTGAAAATTCAGCTTTGCATCACAAGAATAAATTACATTTTAAAATATATTCAAATAGAAAACAGTTATTTTAAATTGTAATACTATTTTGTAATATTACTGTGCTTTTGATCAAATAAATGCAGCCTTAGTGAGCATTAAAGACATCTTTCAAAAACATAAACAAATCTATATGATGCATTAAGGAAAAAAAAGAAAAGTGCCTCTATCTCACCTCTTTGTCTTGTTGCACAGGTGTTTTGCTGTAGTTCAGCGGCGTGTCCCAGGCGTCCTGTTCGTAGAGGACGCGGTAGATTGCCGGGGAGATCTGGAGACCCGCTGCTTTGGCTAGAGAAGGTTCAGGTGGGGTGAAAAGGGCATCTCCTAATGCCGGCATCACAGGAGAGTCCCTCGCCTTTTCTCTCTTTTTCTTCATACTTAAATCCAGCGTTCCATTCTCGTCTACCTCTATCAGTGAATCCTGAATGAAAAAGGAACATAAAAAGCCTTGTTGATAACCAACCTTTGATAACCAGAGCAGTTTTCCAATAGAAAAAAATCTATGAAGGCCAAAAAATCTACACTTCTATCATAGTTAGGGTTAGAGACTTGAACAAACCCCTAACTGTGAATCTTACAATTATGTGTATAACTCGTCCAACCTTATGTGTTACTGTCATAAACGATACCTCAAAATGTGTGGATTGTTAGTGTGGCGAGTTTTTACTTTTCTCACCAGTTAAACTTACAATTTTTGTATTGCAGACAATAAAATGTTTTAAAGAAAACATCTCAAATAGAAGCAGGGCCGGATTTACACATAGGCATTCTAGGCGCGTGCCTATGCTCGCTCGTCCAGGGGGGGCCCAAAAACAATGAAGAGATATATAATATTTTTGTTATACTATGGGATATCTACAACAGTAAAACAACCAAAACCCTAGAAGACACTGAGCAAATAAATATAACAAACAATAGGGTAAAAATGACAAACTATTTCCATGTCTTCAACCTTTTTTATGTACGGAAATCACGCTTTCTTTCTCGTGTTCTCTCCCACAGGCGCACACAGTAGTTAGTTACAGACACGCACTCGCGCACACATGCAGAGATGCGGACAGAAACATGTTGTCAGAGCTGCGGCTGCCCCGCAAATTTATCAATAAAATAGTTTCGCAGCTGAAAAGCTACATGACATTTCTCAGTAGCGAGGTTCTTGAAGCAGTTCAACTTAAAGATTCGCTATTAGTAGACGCTGCTGTAACGGTTTCACTGATTATGAAATATTTTGGTTTGCTTGGGTGGTAATATTAGGCATATTATATTAATAGGGAAGGGGGGCCCAAAATTTAGTTTTACCTATGTCACGAAAAGAGGTAAATCCGGCCCTGAAAAGAAGAAAATATCAAAGGGACTTGGATGGAGTTTTTTTCCAATAAATGAATACTATTATTCAGAAAGAGCATTAAATTTATCAAAAAACATTATTATTTTCAAATAAATGTTGTTCTTTTGAATGTTTTACTCATCAGAAAATCCTGAAAAAAATGTATCATGGTTTAAGCAGTACAACTGTTTTCAACCCTGACAATAATAAGAAGTGTTTCTTGAGCAGCAAATCAGCATATTAGAAATATTTCTGAAGGATAATGTGACACTGAAGACAATTCAGTGAAAATTCAGCTTTGCATCTCAGAAATAAATTTAAAAATTAAATGTATTCAAATAGAAAAAAGTTATTTCATAATATTACTGCTTTTTTGTATTTGTGAGCATAAGAGACTAATGTTAAAAACATTTTTTAAAAATCTGCATGTTTTTTTTTTTACTGTGAAGGAGTAAATTAAGTGTTTGAATATTACACCATATCTTATTTTCAGATGATTAATAATGTCAATTTCTATTAAATATATGTAGGTTTTCTAGTTAATGGACATAGATACGGTTATTTATTAATTCATTTTTCTTCCATTTTTTTTTCCCAGTGCCAGGTGGATTCTAGATGTCAGCCAAAATGGTTTTAGGTCACAATCATTAATGGCGAGTTTAAAAGCTCTGTGTTGCTTAATATCATAACTTTTATCACCAACAGATGTGCTGGTGTATGAATTTGTGTTATAGCGATACGTTTTTATGGAGCTCGTTAACTGCTTAAAAACGTGACACACCAATCATTCCACACACATTTTGCACAGCAGCAAACAAAGGAGGGCTCTAATCACAATAATTCAGATTACAAACCAAATATGGCTCTTTCTCGAACCAGCTAGAATCGACCAACTGCGCACCTATCCAGTTCATCCCTGCGCACGATGTGAGTTTTTCTCATCTGATGACATTCTCTCCAGCCTCAGAAACCAGTGAGGTGACATCTTTCTCCCACACTCCCTATGAAACGCTGCAAGACGATAAGCCGTATTCTTAGCAAAAAAAACAAGCGACTTGGCACAAACAGGGAAATCGAGATACTTAACATGCATAAAGACATTTCGACGCAGACATCAGCAGATGACAGATCGACTAACACTGTTTTATTCATTCGCTCAGCTTGTACAGTATACCTGCTCTCTGCCCACTGAGTGCTGGGACTATGAACGGCCTGTGTGGTGTGTAGGTGTGTGAAGCGTTTCATGCCATACTTCTGCGAGTTTCTCTCAGTTTTATCTCTCCGTGTCTAAGAGGAAGACCTGCTTTGACTGAAGTTATCAAACTGTGGGATATGTACCTAATTATTACTAAAATATACAGCATTAGGATCCTGGACTGTTGTTTTATTATGCCAACATATAAGAATAGTTTACATTATTCACATTAAATTACCTTATTTTTTTATAAGAGTGTTTATAAGAATTTATATATGCAAGTATTATTAATAAATAATTTTTATGTATATAATTTAAATAATCCTTTCTGTATGTAAATATTATTAATACATTTTTTAAAATTAAATAAAAAAGATTTTTATAGTTTTACAAAGAGAGAAAGCCAGAAGACTTTTCATTTTTATATTTAATAGCTCATTTTTATGGCACTTTCCACTTTTTTTCTGAGAGAAAAGAAGAAATAATACGGGAAATGTTGCAGGCCAGATTCGAACTTGCTTTGCCCATAACCACTAGGCCATGACTCCAGCATGCTTTTTAAATATATTTTGACTGTTTTTACCATTCTTATTAATATACGTGTATCAACAGTTTGTTTTTCTATTAAAAGGGGGCTGAATATTCAAAAAATATAATATACTGTACATCAAAGGTATCAAACTGGATGGATCAAACAATATGTTATGTTTCTAATTATTACTAAAATACACAGCATTAGGATCCTGTAGTGTTTTTTTTAATAATGTTTTCTTTTATTAAATTTTACTATGCATTTTGATAAAATTACGAGTTCTTATTTTTAATAAGAAGCTAGTTTCAGGAATGTATATTTATGATTATAATAGCTCACTTTTTTGGCATTATTCCATTTTTGTCTGAGAGAAAATAAGAATACAGGAAATGTCGTAAGCTGGACTCGAACATGCTTTGCCTTTATGCACTATGTTTCTGTTTTCCATTTGATAGAAATTATTGAGAGTAGCATTATTTACAGTGGGGCAAAAAAGTATTTAGTCAGCCACCAATTGTGCAAGTTCTCCCACTTAAAAAGATGAGAGAGGCCTGTAATTTTCATCATAGGTATACCTCAACTATGAGAGACAAAATGAGAAAAAAAAATCCAGAAAATCACATTGTAGGATTTTTAAAGAATTAATTGGTAAATTCCTCGGTAAAATAAGTATTTGGTCACCTACAAACAAGCAAGAGTTCTGGCTCTCACAGTGTCAATAGTTTGTTTTTCTATTAAAAACAAGGCTTAATTAAAGAGCATAACTGTATCATAACAACATATCAATTTTCACACTATAACATACATAATCTGGCGGCCTGTGTAGACTTTCCTTATTTCATTTAAATAAAAGAGTGATGTCTATTAATCCACAACCAATTGATATAATCCAACTTCTCATAGATCGTCTGTTAGAGATCAACGCCAAAGGATCTGTACAAGCTTATCTAGGATAATATATTACTTAGCAAAATGTCTTCGACCATCTGCACTGAAAAAAAAACAAAACACACTCTCTCTCCTGCAAACAAGAGAAAGACCCAACATTACCATAAGCACAAGCAGAAATCAAATGCACGGCCACATGTTTTACAAAAAGCCTTATAATTGTCATAGAGAAGGAAGCTGTGATTGTATTCCTCCCAACTCTTTTTGATGTGATTACACAAATTCTCCTTTGTGTACATTAAAGCTTTAGCGGCAGTGTAGGTAAAAGAAAAAAAAAAAAGCTCCCACTCTCTTGTTGTTGTGCCACCAGAGGAAGCACAGTTCTCTGTGCCAAAAAGTGTCTTTTGATGTTACTCCTCTTTTTCATACACAAATCACAGTCGTTTCAGAATGACCACATTAAATACCTTTTTCTGAGTGGTCTAATTTGATTACCTTTGTGGATGATGCCAGGGGCCGGCTGGGGGGCAGGGCCTCGCCGTTGTCTCGGCAACGGGTGGAGAGGTTGAGGATGGCTGCAGATGCGATGTTGGACTGGAGGGCGTTGCTTTGGGCTTTATGGCGACTGGGGCTGTTGTCTCCGGCCATGATCATATGACCTCCGGGACCCAGAAAACAGGGGAACTGAGCGGCTGGAAATGGTAGGCACAGTTAGTACTTTTTTTTTATTATACACATATTGAACATATTCTTAACAAGCAAATGGCTTTCTACACTGTATTTTAACCAATAATTACACAAAAAGATCAATATAAATCTCTCTTGTGCTCTCTCTCTCTCTAAATATATAAAATCATTATTATTAATATCATTTATATATATATATATATATACTTTTTATTATAGATTTAGTTATAGATTAATTTATAATATACATGTTTAATTTGAATAATGAATATGTAAATATGATTAATAAATAACAATATTTTATATATTTTATACATTATATTATTAAAATCCTAAAGAAAATTTCAAATTACAGTGCAAAATAGAGTAACACAGCTTTTTCTTTGGGTCAAATTGCGAATGTTGTCAACTGCTAATGTTATTATTAAACCACTCATCATTTCATTTTCCCTAATTTCACATCCCCGCTGCTAAATATCTATGCAAATCTGCTTACAACGAGCAAGCAGGATTGTAAAGAAATTAATAGTGTTTTTGAGTATAATTTACTTTTGAGTAAAACCATAAAAAAGCTTTTGTTACTTGAAATAAAATAAACTTTAACTGAAATAAAATATTTAGTTCAGCTAGTTCAGCCAAGGCTACATTTCTCATTTTCATTTAGTGTAACTTGATGTACTAAAATAACTAAAACCGATAATAATAATAATCATAAAAACTATGGACGCTCATTTATGCCATGGAATAAATTTTTTTTTTTTTTTTTAAAGGTAATAGCGACTTTTTATCTCACAATAATGTCAAAATTGTGAGATAAAAACAGAATTCTGAGATATAAACTCAAAGTTTATATATATTTTTTCCTCAGAATTGTGAGAAACTAATTCTGAATTGTGAGATAAAAAGTCGCAACTACCTTTTTTATTCCATGGCAAAAACGGGCTTCCATAAAAACTATATAGACATATTTTTAAAAAATAACAAAAAATAAAATGACAAAAACACATAACAAAATTACTAAAACTTTAAATAAAAATGAAAACCGTAAATATAGAAATAAAAACTAATTCACAATATTAATAAAAACTCTAATAATATCTTAATGATCCTAAAATAACACTGGTATAATCCAGTTGTTTTCTGACCTTCTATGCGTGCTACGGTTACTGTTGACATGACCTCTTCCTGTACAGCCAGGTGTCGGACACTTGAGGACGTTTTCATGCATGGCGAGGACTGTTAAGATACAACAGAATAATGTTTAACAAAAGAACAATTGTACAATAAGAATGGACGTCCCATTAAATAAACAGTAATTCAGCATTTTGTGTTATTCACTTCTATTGCAGCTGTTTCAACTTTTCATGCTAAATAAAGTTTCCCATGCCATTCTTTGCAACTTAAAATGGTCTCTCCCTTCAAATATGAACATGCAAAAACATCATGACTACAAACGCATTTTGATTACCATTTAAGAGAGACGCACATATTGTTGAAGTACTATCCTTAGTAACTTTTCAGTCTGTTCATAATTAGTTTGGAGGATGTGCCCGTCTATTTAGGCTGCATGCGCAGGTCCTTTGATTTGCAGAATGCTGCCTCTGGTTTATGAGTACATGCTTTCATATTGGAGGAAAAAAAGGGGAAAAAACGTAATTACATTTTCTGTTCCTTTTGTCAAATCACTGTTTAATGGCGAATGTTTGTTGTGCTACTCTCAAATGGAGAAAACAGCAAGTGAAAAGTTGTTTCCAGAGTGCATTTTTTATTTGCCTACCACAGGAAATCAAACCTCACTTGTTTTGATGACGAAACATTTTTTTGTTTACAGCTTAAAAAAAGGTTTCTACTGGAAAGCTCAAGATGAGGAATAAATACATGAAATGCATCCATGTAAATGACATATTACATGCGTCACGTGTGATTTTTTTAAATTAGAGGCATTTCTGACTAATTGAAATCTTGAAAAATTACACCTCAAATTGTTTAATCTATGTTTATCATATTTAATCGAGTTAATGATTTATGTAATCAGTCTTTTCATCATTTTATCACATCTGCAGTTATAAACAATGTTTGTTTTTTTTTAATTTTGAGGAAAGTTTGGCAATTAGCTTTAAACTTACAAAAATAAAAAGAAATGGACTGCTTCTGAATTAAAATCGTCAAATAGTGACCAGTTTGGTAATGACACCTAATAAAGACAATCACATATCATGACGTAAAAATAACATTAATGACATCATAACCAAATATGATTTTTTTGGGGGGGGAAAAAAGGGGAAAAAGGGGGGGGGGGGATTAAATAAAAATTGCAAACATTAATACCAAATAAGATGAAAATATGATTTATTTTAAAAGCAGAATTTCCCTGGATTTTAAAACTTTTTATAGCTGCAACTGTTGCATTAAATTATAAAGTCTGGCTCAAATTCTGTGAAATTTGGAGTTAATAGTGAAAAAATTTTATAAACTTTTTGTTATATCTATCTATCTATCTATCTATCTATCTATCTATCTATCTATCTATCTATCTATCTATCTATCTATCTATCTATTTTTTTGTATTAAAATATGAAGTCTGGCCAGTCCAAAATATTGAAATTCTGGCAAATGTAACACTTCAGAACTCCTAAAATGAAGGGGCTACAATAAAAATGTAAATTAAAAATACAAAAAGTTAAAGCTAAAATATTTAAATATAATATTTAAAAATGTTCTTAAAAATGTATGAATCTTGCATTTTCTATCACAGAAATAACTGTTAGATATTTTTTGTAGCATGCATTTAAATTGAATACACGTCATGTAATGTCTCTATGCAGAAATGCGCTGAATATAATAGAGGCTGGTTAGTTAAGCAATCACCATGTTATCTTTTGCCCCTCAGTATCTGTACAACTAAACCTTGATCATTAGTATGGCATGAATATTTATGGGCTGAAAATGATCACAGTGTTGTTATCACTAATTGTATTTGTTCTGTTTGTATTGTACTGCTGTGAAGGGAGGAAATGTGTCTAATGTCCTCAGGAAGTGATGCGTAACACGAGAACAGACTCACTCTCTGGGGGCACTCTGACTTTGTGGGGACATCCTGATAGACTCCGGTGATGAGGGTAGAGGCCTGTCACATGACCCGTCCCATCACAGCCCGGGGTCGGACATTTGATGTCTTTCTTTTCTGTCCGAGGGGAATCTATAACACACACACACACACACACACACACACACACACACACACAAACTGTAAAAATAGTGCTCTTCAAGAACGTATAGTTATAGCTGATCCCATCCTGTCACGTTCCTCTCCATGTAAGCCGAAGCGCGTCCTGTAACAGCATGTTGGGTATGAATGTATTCATCCGTGACACTAGTTAAGGCTGCGGTCTTACTCAGGGCACCGCTTTCTTAGCGCTGATCCATTGAGAGATTATCTTCAGAGATTACCCATTAAACAGCAGTCAATGCAAGAATCAAAGTGCTTAAAGCTCACATCAGAGATACTTTACTAGGATTTATGACTTAATTTATGCTCAGGGTAAAATATCTGGCTGATACCGATAAGAATCCAGAGTTTCGTGTTACAGAGATGTCATCAGAAGATTTTCTTCTTGTACTTGTATTTTTTCTCTATAAAACATATTGGTTATTTACTATTAAATATTTTGTTGGCAAATGTTTTTAGCACTTATGGGGATTTTATTTATATATCCCTCTGAGCTAGAATCTCTATATGTATCTTTCTTTTTATGTGTCGATACTGCAACATTACTGCAAAAACGCTTTTTTTTTATTTTTTTTTTCGAATTTCTATCACAATTTCTGTGATAGAAAATGCAAGATTCGTACATTTTTAAGAACATTTTTAAATATTATATTTAAATATTTTAGCTTTAACTTTTTGTATTTTTAACTTACATTTTTATTGTAGCCCCTTCATTTTAGGAGTTCTGAAGTGTTACATTTGCCAGAATTTCAATATTTTGGACTGGCCAGACTTCATATTTTAATACAAAAAAACAGATAGATAGATAGATAGATAGATAGATAGATAGATAGATAGATAGATAGATAGATAGATAGATAGATAGATAGATAGATAGATAGATAGATAGATAGATAGATAGATAGATAGATAGATAGATAGATAGATAGCAAACAAATGACTCTTATAAGCTAGTTCTTTTAGTGAATGAAAACACATGGAACTAACTGTGAGTTACTGATTGGTTGTTCATATGACAACATGTATTTAAAGATAATTAAATTAAGTTAATAAACACAAAACAATACCAAATTTTCATTGTTTAGCATTGTTGTATTGTTATTGGATTGCCTTTATTAGACTTTAGACTTTTATTACCTCTGAAGTCTAATTCTTTTGTAAGAATTGTTTTAAAAGTATTTATTATTGAAATCATCTCTTCGGTTGGCAATGGAAATGCATTTCTTTATCCTAAATATTAATTTCCCTTAGTACTAAAAGAATTGTAAATGAAACCATTGCGGAACCAGGATTTTTACAGAATTCAAACTATTAAAAATCATTGAAAATGTGATGAAGCTCTGGCGAATCTGTTATGAATCTCACCTTTGCTGCTGTGGTACATGGTCTGAGCATCTATCTCCAGCATCCGCTGCTGCCTCCGTTCATGGTTCATCTGCTCCAGGAGGAAGCGGTCCATGTCTTTGTAGGCACTGTGGAGGACCTGTCTATGTTCAGACTGCAGCACCATGGCCTGCTCTAGAAGACTGAGGTTTAGTCGGGCCCTGTCCAGCTCCAGACGTCTGGCCACCAGACCTGGGCCCCAAACACCTCCTCGCTCCTCCATCCTGGGCGTCTGGAGATCCTCCTCACTGTCGCTGAACTCTCTTGCAGAGCCATACTCCTCCATCAAGATCCCTGCACTGTTTCTGTTCATGTAAGCAGAGAGGGCATCTTCGTGCAGCTGCTGTCCAATTCGGAGTCTCTTCATAAGAGTATCGTCTGCAGGTGGACTGGGGCTGTGATGGATCCCGTTGACCTTCGTTAGGGACGGTGGAGTGCTCCATTCTTCTTCATCTGCCTCTGTGTCTGGAGACAGGTGATAACAGGCTCTGATCTCCTCCTGGTTTTTGTCTTCAAAGTCCTGGTTGTGTTCCTCCTCCTCTTGCTCATTCTGGTGTTCAGATATCTGAGCCGCCAGGTTTGGCGAACCTTTACTCGTTTGTTCTAACCATGACAACAAGTGGTGAGACTTTGTGTTGTGATAGATAGTGTCTTCTAGAACATCACCACCATTGAAGTCCTCATCTGAGACACAGAAGAACGGACTGGGCTTAAATTGATGGATCATCAGCAAGAGCTCATTACATGATTGTGTTTGGGAGGAAAATACTAACAGATGGTTTTCAGAGCCTTCAAAATCACAAGTTGTGACAAACATGACAACTTCAGAAAAACATGAAGGGATACACAAAATATAATAAACCCTAAGAAGTAACTAAATACGGGCTTCATCACATTTCAAATGTGACTCTTTGGTCAAACGAAAAACAAGTTCAATTAATAAAATGATTAAATTAATTGAAAAAATGGTATAAAATTCTAAATGAAAAATATTGTCAATAAAACATTATGACTTGAAAAAAACTGTAAAGGGAAGCACAACATATGATAAATAAGAGAAAGATAGATATTTAAAAATGATACAAATGGGAAAATGAGAAAATAAAAAATAGAACATTTTGCATTTTGTTAAGAAAACATTGTGAGAGTTTTACATGTATCCCAAGTGCATAAAAATATTTTTGTTTTTTAAACGCCATCTAGTCTCCATCCAAACTGAAATATATACATAACTTGACCTTAAAAAATAAATAGCATAAAATGTATATATAATTATAAATAAATAAATAAACATTTCCCCTTCTAATTTAATCTTCCATCTGTTCGATTTATGTAACTGTATTGTTTTTAAGTGCAACTTGCTAAAAATGATACATGTACTGAAAAAAAATGTTACCACATCCACAATGGATAAGAGTACATATGATATAAAGCTGTAAACGCTATTCAGAAAGAAGCATGATTTGCTATACTACTGTACCACTTCTGATAAATCCATAAAGCTTATTTGACTAGGGTTTATAGGGTGAATAATTCATTTTTTGACAAATCTCAGACCTTTTATCCCTTAAAATCACCTTTAAAGGACTCATTGGAATCGCTACAGACCCGATTATATTAAGTAATCGAGTCAATGTTTAACAAAAGAATCTATCAGCTGGATTGATTTACAATCCACTACTGATCTCTCTGAAACTTACCCGCCGGGGTTAAAGCGCTTTGGGTACTAGGGTTTAAAGTTCAAAATACAGCGTAAGCTCGAGATACATCTATCCTCTTAGAGAGCCTTATGCCACCCTCCGAACCATATGCAACCACTGAGTTGATTAGATATTAGAGCATTTTGGCTGCCACCACATGCGGTTTCAGGGGCTTCTAATGGGATCATACTGCCTTAACAAACAGTTGCTTGTCTTAAAGAGCATATAAAGTAGTCCTGCTTTTAATCCCCCCCAAAACATCCCTAAATGGGGGATAGAGAGCTCTTGCCAAAAATGGAAACCAGGCTTAGAGTGTGCTTGCCGATTCGTTCATACCATGCCAAACTCCGGCATAATGTCGCAGAGGTCTCCTTTGGCGCTGTACGAATGCGAAGGCATAATGCTAGCGCACAACCTAAATTTTGATTGTGTTTGTGCAGATAATTATAGTTTTTATGCATGCTGGTTGAGGAAAGAGTGGTTAATCTCGTCCGTTTTTATTTTTGGAATTGCATCCAATTGTATGCGTGTCGAATGTTACAGCACTGATTCTTGATAGATGAAATGTGTCCCACACTTTTAAGTCAACATTGATATTAATCAGTGTTCAATAAATGTTCTTTACATAAATGATCCATTTCATCTTAGTTATATGAAGATATGTCACCAAACCAACTTATCATATAGATAAAAAAATATATATAACCGACATGTAAATATGTATGTTTACAAAATGTAGATTTATTAAAAAATACACATACACTGCAAAAAAAATATTTTTTTGTCTTGTTTTTCAGTACAAATATTTTAACATTCTTAAATCAAGATCCATTTACTTAGAAGCAAAGTGACTTAGGATATTAAGTATTGTTTTCTGAAAAATGTATCAAAATTAAGTGAGTTTATGTTTGAAATAGAAAAAAATATCTGCTAAAAATAAAGAAAAATAATCTTGTTTCCCTTTGAATTACGTTTATTTTTTTATTACCCTATTGATAGATTTTTTTTAAGCATAAACTTGATAATTTTTTCAGAAAACAAGACTTAATATCTTAAGTAATTTTCCTTCTCAAGTCAATATATCTTTATTTAAGTATTTTTAGATATTTGTACTGGAAAACAAGACAAAAATACTACGCAAGATTTTTATATATTTTTTACCCTTTAAAATACAGCTTATTGTCCACACAGCTTTCAAATTGTTTATTAAAATATGAATAAAATCAGGCTAGTCTTCATCCTGAATGATTATTTTTCCATATGCTATTATAGCAACTCCAGAAAATCAAAAATAGCTACAAAACCATCTGACTAAATGTGATTATTCTGTCAACACGCCCCATCAGATTTTCCATGAGATGCTGCTGACATTTCAAAAGACAGAGGTGAAAATCAGTTTGAAACTATCCTGTAGTCTCAATATACTCTTAATCATAGTTGAATACTCCATTTATTATAAATATCCAAAATGACAGTACTTATTTTGTTTGTATCTGACGGTATTGACCTGTACAGAGCAATAGGGAAGGAATTTTTTTTTTTTTTGTAAAAATTTGGAAGTAGTAAGAGGTGGCACCAAAACATGAACATACTGAACAGATTTAACTTCAAACGTTAATATTTTTCATTTCTGATCTCAAGAATCAAGCAGGAACAAAAAGCATCTGGAGCCTAAACCAAATGGAATTCCACAGCGAATGCACTTAAAAGCATCCGATTTTCCTGATTTTGTCGCTTTTGTCAGCAGTTTGAGGTGTGAAAACCCAAAGCGGTCCAGCGCAGATGAAAAGTTCGCCAGTTATGCTAAGACACAATTAACAGAGCAGATGATTAGGAGCTCTCTGCCATCCAGATGGAGATACAGCCCTGACCAAAAAAAATTACAGAACAGTGAAAAAAAAAAAAAAAAAGACTGGAGCGAACAAGGGCGAAAAATGCTTGGATGCAGAGAATGGTTTGTGTTTTGGAACAGGTGAATGGTTTATACTCCAGAATAACCATTACCATTGTGTGTATGGAGACCAGAAGCTTGGCTGGAGTCACACACACACACACGCACACATACATAACAGCACCAAATGGAAGCCTTACACCGGTTTAATTTCTCCCCTGCCTTTCCTTTTCCCTTTTTTCTCATGAAATTCACATACCCCTCTCGTCCCCCTACAGATCCATTAATTTCGCTACAGTCCCAGTCGCCATCCACTCCCAGTCACACCCCGCGCATTATGTCTTTAAATTTTTTTTTTCACCAGCACTTCTTCAGTAGATCACTTTGGCAAAGCGCAAAGCAAACATGTTGCAAGACAGCAGGGAAATATGACAAATGAGATTTTCCTACTGCAACTTCAGAAAATAACACAACAAATTCGAAGGAGGAGGAGGGGGGGGGAAAGGTTATGATTATTGTGGATAATATGAAATCAGAGAAACAAATAAATTCCATTTCCAATGATGCTGTTCAATTTATTGAGCTATTTTTTTGTCCATTTAACAACCCACATGTGTCCAATAATGAGCCGCACACATTATGCCTAATTATGTATATTTGGGCTGCATTCGATGGTCTAACAAAAGCTTTCGAAAGGGACAATTACGTTTGTTGCTTGGTAACATCGTTAAAAATATACCAAATAAGTGCAGATTATAGGGGTGTGGAGGTACACATGTAAAGCATGGATATTGTTGCCAACATGCTCATAATTTGATTCATTAGGAAATGGCAGCATTTTGTTTTTAGAAAGGAGACTGTTTTAAAATGTAATATCGACTTTAACGTTTCCGTGCCTTAGTTGCCAAATATGTTTTGTTGTTGGAGTGTATGATCACACTCTTTTGTCAACGAGGCACAATATAATTTGGTGCATTCTATTCTCAGTTACCCTATTTGCATAATTATGCAAGCAACCACACTTGCTTATAAAAAAACACTTTTCCAGGCTGCATAATCAACAAGGCGGCAGCTACTTTAACGCCGCCGAGTTTTTAATCCGGGTTTCAAAGAAGTCGAGCGAAGGAAATCTCCTTAATCTGGACACCGGATGCATGAAAAAACATCCGGGAATCAACTGTCGCGAACTTCCCCGGGACGGCGTGATAGATGAACGTGATGGACGAATAGATGGATGCGGGGAGGGAGGGGGAGAGGAGACGAAGGAGGAGGAGGAGGAGGAGGAGGAGGGAAACAAATATATGAATGCAACAGATGGTAGTTTAAAATTCAGCGTCAATTGTTCATCAAAACAGACAAAACAACAGGACATCTGTCTACCTGCTGGAGTGTCAGTGTTCCTGGGTGCGTCTTTGTCCTGAGCACTTGCCAGGTCTTCCTCGCCGTCCCCCTCGCTGGGGCAGGGACTGGGACTGTAGTGGCGGGGCTTCATCAGGAGCGATTTCCTCTTGTTGACTGGCGCCCCGTGGGCCCCTTCTGCGGACGGCCGCTTTTTACCCGCTCCGAGATGCAAGCTGAAAGCAGAATACAAGGGTCATTTAATGGATGCGTCGTGTCACAAATCAACTGAGTATGTGATTGGTTGAGGTACAAAGATATAATGAATCTGACCCGTGAGGTGGTGGAGTGCAGGTTTTGATTCTTTCAGAGGTCAAAGCTTTGTTTAGACACTTGGAAGTCTTGAAGGTTGTGCCAATATGGACTCTTAAAACTCTTCAACGGTTCTTTAGCAAAGAAAACTCTTGTTATAAGGTCCTTGAGTTGCTATATGATGTTTTAAAGAGTAAAAAAAATAAAATAAATGATGTTCTGATGTTCGTCAGATCAGTGTTTTGGTTCTTTGTGGACTACAAATGCAGCACATTCATAAAATGTGCAAAAAGATGCTTTTATCCGACTACAGTTCAAAAGTTCAGGATCAGTATCATTTATTAAAGTGACAGTAAAAAGTTATGTTACAAAATTCTGTTTCAAGTAAGTGCTGTCCTTTTGAACTTTCTATTCATCTAAGAATTCGGAAAAAAAAAAAAAATGCATTGTGGTTTCCACAAAAATATTAAGCAGCACAACTGTTTTCAACATTGATAATAATCAGAAATGTTTCTTGAGCAGAAAATCAGCATATTAGACTGATTTCTGAAGGATCATGTGACACTGAAAACTGGAGTAATGATGCTGAAAATTAAAGCAATAAGCCCCGTGAAGCCGTGGTTTACAGTGAATTTATAACAGCTAAGGGCATTGTTAGGCACAACGCGAAGCGGATTATAGCTGTTATAAATTCACTGTAAACCACGGCTTCACGGGGCTTATTGCTTTTATAAAACGGTTATTCCATATACGTAGTAAGGTTTCACAAAATAAAACAGAGCAAATAAAGTGTAATGATATTAATAAAAACAGTATTCTTCCACCAAACAATGTAGCTCCTCAGAATCAGTTGTGGTTGCAACAAAGTGGTTGTAAACGTAAACAAAGGTGTGTGTTTGTAGAGTAATTTACAACAGCTTCGAACGCGGCTCAGCCAATCAGAATCAAGGACCGGAACTATCTGTTTTATAATCAGCTTTTTATCACAGGAATAATTTACATTTTACAATTAAATAGAAAACAGTTCTTTTAAATTGTAATAATATTTCACAATGTTACTGTATTTTTTAAGAATTTAAAATAGAATAGACTTCTTTCAAACACATTAAAAATATTACAGACCCCAAACTTTTGAATGGTAAGATGAACAAATTTGAATTGGATTAATAATGGTGTTTCTTAATTCACATTTCTGGTCTTATTGTAAATGATTAGTTGGGACACATTAGTCTAAAGACAAAAATATAATCACTAATAATTCCACCTCTGAACCGCCTTTCCATTTTGGCCTTCTTATTTTTCAATCCCTCTCCTCCGACCACTTATAAGAAACCACTTTTCACCATCCAATCAATTCTCGATGGATCAAATCAAGCCTCGCCCAGCATTTTAGCTCACTGAACATCCTGTTTCACACGAAAAAATATGTCAAGGAAGTAAAATGGGTGGCTTTCATGCTCTTTGGGGCAGCGAGTTTGTTTCAAAACTCATAAGGGCACTATCTGAAATTCCCTGCAAGATGTGACTAAGAAAATCAGAATCGCAGATCCTCATGTGTGAACTTATGTGTGAACACAGAGTCCAAAACACTCAAGCATGAACTGGCTCATTATTTTCAATGAGAAATCTGTTGCTATTATCAGCTATCACGCTGCATAATAAGCAATGATACAGAGAATTAAATGTCTGCTGTAGGCCGATATCATGAAAAAGTTTAGTGAAGCGTCTGACACAAAATGCACAAAGAAGTGCACGAAACAACTTGCACTGAATTAAAATAAATAAAATTTAACGCTGTTTAATAATAAGATGCATGCAAAAGATTAACAAAACTACAGTTGCCCCAAAAAGTATTTAGACACTTAAGTCACACTTGTATGAAAACACAGCAATAAATTATTAAATAAAAGAAAGTAAATATAAGCAAATATATTATATTATATTATATTCAGTATGATATTTTTTTATTATTTCTGAAAGTATTTTATACATTAAATTGATCAAAAGTGACAGTAAAAACTTTCATAATGTTACAAAATTCTATTTCAAATATGTGCTGTTCTTTTGAACTTTGTATTCATGGACGTCTGTTGTGTTTCCACAAAAACATTAAGCAGCACTATTGCATATTAGCATATATAATAGCAAATCAGCATATTAGAATGATTTCTGAAGGATCATGTGACACTGAAGACTGGCGTAATGATGCTGAAAACATGCTTTTTATCACAGGAATAAATTATATTTTAAAATATATTCAAATATAAAACAGTTATTTTAAATTGTGATCATATTTTACAATATTACTGATTTCACTGTAGATTTTTTAAATGAATTACTTCACTCAAAAACATAAAAAATCTTACAGAACCCAAACACTTTTAGTGTGAATTTATATATATATATATTATAGAAAAATCACAAAGTATAAAACACCAAACATTTATTTTAAAGAAAGTCACAAGTTCACTTTTCAAACAAAATAGTTCACATATGATTTAAAATCTGTTTCATATGTTAGTGAATCATGTTCATAGTTAATGAGATAAACTAACTGACTTCATTCAGCCACTAAAAAACCACCAGCACACCAGATTAAAAGACACTGAGCAAAAATTAGAAGAGAAAAGCTCTTGATTTATGTGCAAACACGACTTTAATAGCAATTCTTTTATTTTTAAGTGAGACTTAAGTGTCCAAATACAACTTTTGACAACTGCATGCATGCTGTAAAAGCCGTCAGAAAAACCATAAACTGACACTCGGAAGCAGGTAGTGAACTCTGGCTTACCTGGGCGCCTCAGCAATGCAGTCAGGCAGAACTGCAAACAGGAAAAGAGAGAGAAAGAGTAAACACATATGTTTACATTTCCACCAGAGAGACCGGCCCCTCCAGCACCTGCCTGTGATCCTTCACACACCTCTCGCTTTAATGTCACACTCAGACGGACACAATGATGAAGGCTCCTGCTGACTCGGTGAGAGACGCTTATGTTGAGGATACAGCTCGTGTGGCATACAAAACATCATAAATAAATCTCCTTCTTGTGCTCTGAAAGTCTAGCTATGGATAGTGGCAAAAAAGATGCAAATCCATACAAAACACAGAGATGCAAATAAGGCTTCAGGTAGTTTTAAACCGCATGAAAGGATCTGGCCTTATCCAGTATCAGTTGACCTGATTTAGCTAAGATTTCGAGTACTGCTGATGGGTAAACAACAGCCCAGCAAACGCAATAAATCACTCCGATGAGAGATACAGTACATGCAGTCATGCGGGTTTGGAACAACACAAAGGCAAAATCTAATGACAAAATCTTCACTTTTGAGTGAATTGTCCCTTTAAGGTCAAGCATTCTGGGTAATGTCTCTCTTAGGAAGTAAGACTGACTGTCAAACACTGAAAAAGGACAAAGACGTAAAAATGTGTAGTGCAGTCGTTACCTGAAGGAGATATTTTATTATATGACTTTTCTTGGTGCAACACAAAGTAATCAGATTGATTCTGTCATAACTTTTTTTATGTATAATATTTATAATCAAATGTATGTATGTACTGTATCTATTTATTTATTGAATTAATATCATTTTTAATTTATAATTTACATATTTTTGACGAATAAAAACAGGTAATTTAAATGTTATAACATTATGCACTTTTTTAGGTTACATTTTCATGGACGTGGTGAAAAAAAACACGAGATGGATTGTAAATAGAAGGATTGATTTATAGTTCAATGATTTTGCATTTGCTTGCAAAACTGCATTCTCTCATATAATATTTGCGTCCTCTTGTAAAACATTTGTGATCTTTCGCAAAACATTTGCATTTTCTAGCCAATTTTTTCCGTTCCCCCAAGAAACTTTACATTCTCTCACAAAACATTACTTTAACGCAACATTTGCATTTTCTAGCAAAATTTTTGCGGTGCCTTAGAAACTTTGCGTTCTCTCGTGAAACATTTGAAATCTTTTGCAAAACATTTGCACTCTCTCACAAAACAATTGTGTTTTCTAGCCAAATTTTTGTGTTCCCCCAAGAAACTTTACATTCTCTCATGAAACATTTGCGTTTCTCACAAAAATGTTTGCGTCCCACCAAGAAACTTTGCATTCTCCCATAAAACATTTGGGATCTTTTGCAAAACATTTCCGTTCTCTAACACAATTGTATTTTCTAGCAAAACTTTTGCCTTCCCTAAGAAACTTCGCATTCTCTCGTGAAACATTTGCAATCTTTTGCAAAACATTTGCGCTCTCTCACGAAACAATTGTGTTTTCTAGCCAAATTTTTGTTCCCCCAAGAAACTTTACATTCTCTTGCAAAACATTTCTCTAATGCAACATTTGCATTTTCTAGCCAAATTTTTGCGGTGCCTAAGAAACTTTGCGTTCTCTCGTGAAACATTTGCAATCTTTTGCAAAACATTTGCGCTCTCTCACGAAACAATTGTGTTTTCTAGCCAAATTTTTGTTCCCCCAAGAAACTTTACATTCTCTTGCAAAACATTTCTCTAATGCAACATTTGCATTTTCTAGCCAAATTTTTGCGGTGCCTTAGAAACTTCGCATTCTCTCGTGAAACATTTGCGATCTTTTGCAAAACATTTGCGTCTCTCACGAAACAATTGTGTTTTCTAGCCAAATTTTTGCGTTCCCCCAAGAAACTTTACATTCTCACGCAAAACATGTGTTATCTCATGAAACATTTGCCTTCTTTCACAAAATGTTTGCGTTCCCCCAAGAAACTTTGCATTCTCTTGCAAAACATTTGCGTTCTCTCTCAAAAGTGGTGTGTTCCCCGAAAAAGTTTCCCCAAAAGTTTTGCAAGTGAATGCAAATTTCTCAAAGGAATGCAATATATTTGCAAGAGAAAGCAAAAGTTTTGCAAGCAAACACAAAAGTGTTGAAATATAATCTTTCCTCCCATCACCATGTCCCTTCAGGGGCTCTGTACATTTTCACACTAAATAAAAGGTAAGGTAAAATTAGAACTCTCTGACAGGAATGAATTGTTATATATTTCATAAGGCATGTTTAGGATGCACAATACTTCCTCTTGGGGCAAAATTAGCAACCAATCACACAGTGTAAGACAATACACATATCTGGATTTGCATGGCACAATAGCTGGTTCACTTTGCTAAACAGTGTTTAATCACAGCTCTGACAACATGATATATTCAAAGCCTCGCTGTGAACCTAGTCTCACGAGATGTACAGACAAGACAGAGAGAGAAGGAATGTGTGTCAGTAGGAGAGAATGTCTCATTCACAGCTTCACCTCAATCCCATGGTGAAGACTCAATAAAACACCATCATGAATTTTTACCGGCACATTAAAGGGCCAGGCACTCATGAGAGGTACAGTACGCAGCTCTAAACACTTGAATAATGATGTCCCCTGTCATGCTTTAGTCGCTCTTTCCATTCACGACGCCCTCCTTAACTCGTTTGAAAGAATATTGCCACATAATGAAGTCACTGCCTCTGCATAATGCATCGTCGCGGAAAACGCACGTCTCTCCAGCTAAAGAGGATTAATATTAAAATTGACAGATCTGATGTGAGACCGTTAAACTAACACTTCAGATCAAATGTGCGTAGGAAAAGGGGGCATGCGCACACGTGAGGAAAAGAGCCTGTCAGAAGGCCGTCGCTGAGACATTATGGGAAATGTGTTCACCTTGTTTATTTGAACTTTGTACGGGGCAAATATAATGCATCCCTACATGTTTATACAAACTAATAATGCACTCTAAAGAGTGTTATGAGATTATGTTTCATAACAAGTGCATAAAAAAATATTGTGTTGCAGAGGTAATGGGTTATACAACTTTACAATGATATGAAACACTTATAACATCATTAAACGTTATATAATGCTAAACAGATCAGTAGTTAATGTTAATTAAAATATGAATATAAAAAACATACAAAAAAAGCACAGTGTACACATGTACACTCAATATTGAATATACTGATCTTTTGATAATTATATAAAATAAAATGTAGAAAAAAATATTTAATATTTAATGTATTAAACAGATTGATTTGGTCATAATAAATAATATATATATTTTTTTTACTTCACAAGGTTATAGATATAAACTACATATAACTAGATTTTAGACATATTTATATATAAATATATAATATATAATTATATTATAATAAATAAATATTATGTAGCAGAGGTAATTGGTTATTCATCTTTAAACACTTATTACATAATTAACATTTATGTAATGCTAAACAGATCAGTAGTTAATGTTAATTAAAATATGAATATAAAAACATTAAAAAAAAAACAATGTACACATGTATATTCAATGTTGAATATACCGATATTTTGATAATTATATAAAGTAAAATGTAAAATGTCAAAATCAGATATAGCTACTTACTTGAACCTTAAAAATATTTAATATTTAATGTATTAGACAGATTTGGTCATAATAAATACTTTTTTTTTTTTTACTTCACAAGGTTTTAGATATAAAACTACATATAACTAGATTTTATATATAATATTATATTATATCACAATAAATATATAATATAAATATATAATATATAATTATATAATAAATATTATGTTGCAGAGGTAATTGGTTATTCATCTGTAAAATGATATGAAACACTTATTAAATCATTCAAATTTATGTAATGCTAAACAGATCAGAAGTTCATATTCATTAAAATATAAACATTAAAAATATGGAAATAAAAGTTGCCATTTCTAACTATTTGAAGAAAAAATTTAGGTACTCATAATATTATATATATACACAACATACAATATTAAATATTCAATATTGAATATGCATGATTATCAACTGATCTTTTAATACTTCTTACTTTAAATTTTTAATACTACAAGTAAAATGCAAGACTGTGTATTTGCCTAATATAGACAGATTGAGTCATAAGAATTTTTTTTACTTCAATAGATTTTAGATAAAAAAAAAACTATATATAAAATATCTAAAACTAGATCAACTAAAAATATAAAACAATATTACATTATATTATATAAAAAATATATTTAGTGTATTTTTTGTACTTATGTCAAAGCACTTACCATCACATGTTTCACTGCGATTCTCTTCACTGTCAGACTCCATCTGGAAAGAGGAAAAAAAACACAGAAAAAGTTAATAACAAATAGCAATTTTCAATTTCAGAGATTTATAATCCTGTCTAATAACTCATCTCAACAGGATCTCATCATCAGAGTGACGGCTAAGTTCCTGTCAGTTTAGGCTATTAATAAGTATGCCAGATTAGTGTCATGCAAAGAGTTTATCGCATTGCACGCATTTTATTTGCGATGTTATTTCACAAACAGCACACGTGCACGGGGTCACAACTTCAGATCTTAAAACAAGAAAGTTTCAAATGACAGGATTACAGTAAATTACAGTAGTAAAAACCTAATCCAATCAATTCCGTGACTCCTGAAGCTTGCGATGAAACGTCAGCACAAGAAATGAAAGATATAAGTAAACTTTAAGACAAATAAAAAAGGGAAATTTTCACGCAGTAGATCAGGTCCATTACGTGCACTGTGTGGCGTGCTTTCATATTTAATTGACTTAGAAACTACAGCAACAAACTGCCAGCACACAGAGAACAGCCAGACAGGCCTTCACTTTTAAGAGGGTGAGACAGGGGCGAGCGCAAATATAATAATGCAAAAACAGCGAAACCAAACAAAAGTAGTAATGTGTGTGTGTTTAGACAAAAAGAGCTGTTAATACTGCAGCACCTACTCACTCTCCCTCTCTCTCTCTCGGTTTCTCTCTGCCAGCAGTGCCTTGCTGATCCCAAATAAAACCTATTAAATGTAATTATTCTGGGCTGATGGCGCTCTATAGCGGTCGGAGGGTCTGGTGAGCTCGGTGAGTCACTGGCTGGGCTGTTACTTCGCTTATAATGGGAAACATGACTCCTATCTCCCCTTCTCTCGGCTTGGCTGTTGTGATTGAAGCCACTGACCTGTCATACATTTATAATAGGGGGAGCAGGTGTGGCATTGATGGACCTTAATTTCCTTTAATAAACCTTTTATGTGGCCCACTCTTAATGCCACGCCGGCCCTCTCCCGGCTCCCGACGCGTAATAGCTTCATTACTTTTGATTACTGGGGGCCCCTATTGAGACAAACAACTCCCAAACACTATAGATTACATTCTGTAAAAACTAATGTACCTGATTAGTTCATTACACTCGCTCGCTCGTGTACACATAGACGCGCGCTAACACACGCCATGCCAGAAATGGCCCGCTGCTTCCGGACGGGCTTTTCTGAACACCTCTTGAAAGCCGAAACTATTCAAAACTGCGAGAGCCGGGTTTTGTTTCGTGATTTCGGTATTGTTTTGCTGTGAGAGTGAAAATAAATCTTTTATTAGCCCGACAAGCACTGGGGTTTATTGTAACAAAGGGTACGCAGATTTCCAGGCTTACGTAATTTGATATTCCGGATATTCTGAGCGGAAACTTTGACATGAGGAGGAGAGAGCGATTAGGTCAACAGCTGGCTGCTAACAATCTCTTAAATTACACCGTCACCACCTTGCAAAACCAAACCATATGTCAACAAGCTCCGAGAACCTCAGGTAACAAGTCAGTTTCAACCTAAACAACTTTGTAAATGATGGCACGAGTGGTTCCAAAGCCAAATCACAAACTAGCTTCATAAGACTTACAAAGTTTGAGTTTTAATATACTAGAATTATTTCTGCACAAGCTAAACTTTTAGAACATTGTCAGAAAACTAGAATAATCAAGTTTATTCATATTTAATAATATATTTGATTTGAATAAAACCGGTTAATTTAAAATGGAGCACATTTATGTTTCTGAACAAACTATTTTTGTGTTGTACAGGTACAATAATTTTTAAATGATTATGCATCACATAAATATGAAAAATACACAAAAAATTATTTATACTAAAACTTTAGCAAACAAAACATTTTAATAGATATGCACTTAAAATGGAAATCAAAAACCGTACAAGTTATTTCGAAATAAAATAAAATAAAATAAAATAAAATAAAATAAAATAAAATAAAATAAAATAAAATAAAATAAAATAAAACAAAACAAAATAAAATAAAATAAAAGTATTCAGAATGGCTACTGGATGAATTTACTACACGTATTTATGCATTCAAAAACTGCCAATTTTAAAACAACAGATGTTGCATCCAACATGTTTAACTGTTTGGTGCTATACTTTTATATTTTCATAAATGATTATGCAGCATATAAATACACACAAACATGAAAAATAGAGGTGATTTAATTTGTAAGTCCTCAAAATGATATGTATATAATAACATACAAAACAAGAATGTTTAAACTACACATGTATGTGTGAGATACTCTGACTGAATCAATGGCCAACATATATACTCTACAGAAACAATAACTAATTTTACCTTAGTTTGTTTGGCCTGTAATGATTAAGATGTTCTGCGAGGTCCCCACGGGCCGCTCCGGTTACTGCACACACGTTTCTTCAGCTGTTCTAAGATGTGAGTGTGACATTCATGCTCTGAGGACAAAAAATTACATAAGATGTCAGTGACAACTTGAATTACGCTTGAGGTGTTTACAGAGTATTTTTGAATCGCTAGTGTGAAATTTTTACTTAAGTCAAAACATGTTCACAAAAACATAGTGGTTATATGGACATTTCTGATTAATGACACACTGTAAACATTCAAATGTGCATTTTTTACTATAAAAAGCTATTTGTACTTGTTAAAAACCTTAAATAATACGATTAATGATACACTGTAAAAACATGCCGTTTCAACGCTAAAAGCAATTTCTATCCGTTAAAAATCACTATAACTCAATGCATTCAGGTTGTTTTAGTCATATTAAATAATATGAGTAACACACCGTAAAACGTGCCATTTTTTACTAAAAAAATTTATTTCTACATGTTTAAAAATCACTAGCATAATACACTCAGATTGCTTTAGTCAAATTAAATAATATGATTAAAGACACACAGTAAAACATGCTGTTTTTAGTCTAAAAGGTGATTTTTTACCTGTTAAAAATCACTAACTCAATGCACACAGGTTGCTTTAGTCATATTAAACAATATGATTAATAACACACTGTAAAACATGAAAATGTGCCGTTTTTAGTCTAAAAATAGATTTCTATCTAAAAAAAATTACTATAACTTATTGCACTAAGGTTGCTTTAGTTATATTAAATATGAAATATTAAAAAACACTGTAAAACATTAAAACATACTGTTTTTACTCTAAAATGCTATTTCTACCTGATTTGACTCACTATAAAAATAGAAACCACTCAATATAGTCAGGTTGCTTTAGTTGCTTTCGATATATTTAGGTTACAGTTCACTCTGTTTAAAAGACCCACAGTTCGTTTTTTTAATTAACTTCCGCTTGGAAGACTACATGTAGGAGTTGTTCGGATAGAAACACTAACTGTGAACGTTTCAAACCGCGCCGTTGAGAAACCTGGGAGCGAATTAACAGACAAGACCTCATGTGGCTTTCTTAACAAGATGCAAATTGATTGCTTGACAGAAATCAAATAGCTTGTGTGTAATTAATATGGTTAATCCGGGAAGAGTTTTGTGTGATTGCGCGCATCGGGACAATTTAAACGCTGCGCCATACAACGCCTGAGCTCCGCTATTGGTGAGCCATTCATGCCTGTTGGCTTTGAGAGAGAGAAAGAGAGAGCTTTGTGTTAATTATGGCTAAAAACTCCCAGCATCTTTTGCACCAACCCCCCCCCCCCCCCCCCCCCCCCCCCGCCGG
>NW_015505449.1:1269451-1273158 GCF_001515645.1 Sinocyclocheilus grahami | reverse complement strand
GGGCCCGGGGACGAGGAGGGGCCCGCTCATTAGCATAAGAAGAAAGACGGCCCACTCCTTGAACGGCCCATCATCTGCTGAATCATTATAAGGGGGTTTCTCTTGGCCCCTTCTGCACGCAGGCAGCATCCCTCTGAGGGCCAGGCCGCTAATGTGCATGGCCTCGCGGTCTCCAAGGAGATAGCGCTTCCTGATTTGGCGTGCGCGTGTCTGCGTGTGTGTAAGCGGCCAGTGCACTTTGCCCTAACCCATCTGCTCTTTTTCTCAAAGCCCCGTCTGAGCCGAACGAGAGAGTTGCACTTTACAGCCTCTGAGCATCAATGATTCGTTTCAAATAAACGACACGGCGACCCTTAAAAACACACATACAAAGAAGATTAGTGTTAACATGCACAATTTCTTAGTAGAAAAAAAAGAGTGACATTTTGTGGTCAAAACAAAAACGCACACAAGCTATGATTACAACAGAGCATTTCTACTCTTTAACACATGAATGCTAACATCACCGAAAAAAAGACAAACAAACAGACAAGTGCACAATGCATATGGTAATTACGTTTGTTATCAGCATCACAATCGCTCATCTGATTTAACTGCTCAAGGGACGACTGCTAGTAATCAAACCTCAAATCATCTTCATCTTTATAACGGCACGCAGAGAAATGGGTTATATTACAAGTTTAGAGACAATATTTGTGGGATCCTGTTGATTAGAAGATACATTTTTAGAAAGAAACAAACAATACATGCATTGACAGTTATGGACTTACAATTGAAGTCTATGGGGCAAGCGTACAAACTCAAATACAAATTGAGTTTTAACATATGTTATCAAGAATGAAATGTATTTTAACTATTTGATTATATTAATTATATTAACTATTTGAATTCATTAACAAATTCTGCAGTACAAAACTAATTCTGTGGTTAAATGTTAGAAACTGATGGTTAAAAATAAAACAAAAATATAAATATATACATTAAAAATAAAAAGTCTCATATTAGTATCATTAAGGTACTATAATATTTTTGATTAATATTTGAATTAGTTTTTCATTTTTAAGTTCAAGTTTTAGCAATTTTGTTAAGTGTTTTTGTTATTTTTATCAGTTTATTAGTATGTCTATATAGCTTTTATTACTATTTATTTCATTGTAAGTTATTTTAGTATCAAGTTAAACTAAATGAAAATGAGAAATGTTTCCTTTGCAAGAAGCTCAAATGAAATGTTAAATGTTTATATTTCACATTGTTTCAAATCATTTATTTTATTTCAAGTAACCATTTTTTTAAGATTAGTATAATAACCCTGGCATCTAACAGTTGCCCTATAGACTTTTTTCTTCTTGTATTTAATTCAGAAATAAATTGCATAATCCAGAATATGCCTTTAAACATTTCAGGTGAATTTTTATTAAACATGCATGCCTTTTTCTTTTTTTATTAAAAGTCCTCTTTAGCTTGCATTAAGACTTGTCTTTGTATCTAGACTTTGTAAAACGATAGAGAGTAAAAAATCAGAAAGAATAAGCGTGGCAAACATTGGAAGCGCACTCAGTGCCCTTGTCCTTCCTGAATGACTGTTATGATTAGATTGTACTTTCAGTGTAATTACGGAATAAGCACTATGTGGCACTAAACAATGAATAAATAAAGACCTCCAGCTCTATCTCCACCCAGACACCTCCCTCCCTCCTTCTCTCCCTCTCTCTCTCTCTCTCCTTCCAATCACCTTTCCCTGTTTTCTTCTCCTCTCTCTCTCTCTCTCTCTCTCTCTCTCTCTCTCTCTCAAAATTATCGCACATAGAGAGTTATGAAGACACAGAGTCTCACTGCAAGGTCACCCGCTCTCTTTCTATCTCTCTCTCTCCTGCTTTTTGTTCATCTGTAGCGTCTGGTTGGAGAAGGGTTAAGCCAGGAATGGATTTAATTATGGAATGAATGGAATCACAATCTCTCTCCTTCCAATCCCCTTTCTCTGTTTTCTTCCCCTCTCTCTCTCTCTCTCTCTCTCTCTCTCTCTCTCTCTCCACATCACCTGTCTGTGCTCGTATCGCACATAGAGAGTTATGAAGACACAGAGTCTCACTGCAAGGTCACCCGCTCTCTTTCTATCTCTCTCTCTCCTGCTTTTTGTTCATCTGTAGCGTCTGGTTGGAGAAGGGTTAAGCCAGGAATGGATTTAATTATGGAATGAATGGAATCACAATGCGCCTGCAGCAAGTTTGTGCCTCCTTATTTATTAAAGCTGCTGATGGTCCAGGTTTGATGAGCCACTTCGGGCGTAATTGAGTCATCATACAAAGAGGGTTCCACGCATTCAGAGAGGTTTTATCAGCTGCAAACAGACCTGATTACTGGCAATTACACTCTGATCTAGGAGGATGGTGGTGGGGGGCGGGAGGGGTAACTTGTGTGTTTATAGTTTACCCCAGGAATAATTTCCACATTCATTTTACATGCTAAGTGTTTTTCTGTTGCGGCATAATAAAGCGCAAAGTGAGAGATAGCGGGGTTTTACTTTCATTTCCCCCCTGCGCTGAATGTCTTACTGTAACCAAAAAAAGAGAGAAAAGAAGAAGAAAGGAAGAAAATAACTGCGACTGTATGCGAATCGGAAAAGGCGGTTGGCGGTTTTGTTTACATGCTCTTTGAAATAAAAAGCGAGCAGAGGTGTGAAACAAACACATTTGTGTATGCCTGAACGGGGTGGAGTTGAGCACAATCGATTACATTTTATTAGTGAAAATTAATTAAATATCAAAGATTCGGTCAAAATAAGACTGATCGAATCTAAAACACATATAAATACTCACAATGATAAAAAGCTCACTATTTAGGCCTTCTGCATAAAAACAAAGACGGAAAGATGGGAAGAAAAGAGGCGTTTGAGATTAGAAGGGGGGGTGTGTGTGTAAACGCGAGATATCAGTCTCCGTGTAGTTCATGCCAGAGACTTTAAACTGTGAAATCTGAGAACTCAAAAGCTGCTATTTTAACTTCTGTTAGCTCCTGGAATATGAGGCTATGTTTTCTTTCTAGGGCAAGCATAATTAGTTTCAGTGTAATTACCTTAAAGTGCATCATCTGTCCCTAGGTCTAATGTGGGAGTAACTTCAAAGATACACTTGTTTCCAACTGTTTAAAGCATTTCTCATCTGATAAATTATTCTAGGACAAATCTGCCAGCAAAAGCAGATGATAAAAAAACTCTGTTCTTCAGTGGTAAACCTCGTGCAAACAATTCTGCAAAAGTGACCGAATAAAATAAATATACAAATAAACTATAAAGTCATTTAGAGGAGCACAAAAACAGATAAAATACTCCCAACGACTAAATACAACTTTACTGTTGACAAGTTTAGATCATGACTCATTATAATGCAAAAAAAAGAAAAAAGATATTTCACACTAGCATTCAAGTTTTCAACTTTGAAAATAGCAGCTAAATTTTGAAGTAAAAAATATCATTTTAAATAAAAAGAAACTTAATCACATAATTAAATTAAATACATAACATAAAAAAAATATCCGTTTTTATAATAAGGTTCAGAATGGAAAATCTGCAATAAATAAATAAACAAGCACATAAATGAATGATAAAGTTATGTTTTTTAAATAATTAAATAAACTATATATATATATATATATATATATATATATATATATATATATAAGCTTGATATTATTATTTTCTTATTAATAAT
>NW_015505449.1:1187936-1265580 GCF_001515645.1 Sinocyclocheilus grahami | reverse complement strand
AGAGAGTTATGAAGACACAGAGTCTCACTGCAAGGTCACCCGCTCTCTTTCTATCTCTCTCCCTCCCGCTTTTTGTTCGTCTGTAGCGTCTGGCTGGAAAAGGGTTAAGCCAGGAATGGATTTAATTATGGAATGAATGGAATCACAATGCGCCTGCAGCAAGTTTGTGCCTCCTTATTTATTAAAGCTGCTGATGGTCCAGGTTTGATGAGCCACTTCGGGCGTAATTGAGTCATCATACAAAGAGGGTTCCACACATTCAGAGAGGTTTTATCAGCTGCAAACAGACCTGATTACTGGCAATTACACTCTGATCTAGGAGGATGGTGGTGGGGGGCGGGAGGGGTAACTTGTGTGTTTATAGTTTACCCCAGGAATAATTTCCACATTCATTTTACATGCTAAGTGTTTTTCTGTTGCGGCATAATAAAGCGCAAAGTGAGAGATAGCGGGGTTTTACTTTCATTTCCCCCCTGCGCTGAATGTCTTACTGTAACCAAAAAAAGAGAGAAAAGAAGAAGAAAGGAAGAAAATAACTGCGACTGAATGCGAATCGGAAAAGGCGGTTGGTGGTTTTGTATACATGCTCTTTGAAATAAAAAGTGAGCGGAGGTGTGAAACAAACACATTTGTGTATGCCTGAACGGGGTGGAGTTGAGCACAATCGATTACATTTTATTAGTGAAAATTAATTAAATATCAAAGATTCGGTCAAAATAAGACTGATCGAATCTAAAACACATATAAATACTCACAATGATAAAAAGCTCACTATTTAGGCCTTCTGCATAAAAACAAAGACGGAAAGATGGGAAGAAAAGAGGCGTTTGAGATTAGAAGGGGGGGTGTGTGTGTAAACGCGAGATATCAGTCTCCGTGTAGTTCATGCCAGAGACTTTAAACTGTGAAATCTGAGAACTCAAAAGCTGCTATTTTAACTTCTGTTAGCTCCTGGAATATGAGGCTATGTTTTCTTTCTAGGGCAAGCATAATTAGTTTCAGTGTAATTACCTTAAAGTGCATCATCTGTCCCTAGGTCTAATGTGGGAGCAACTTCAAAGATACACTTGTTTCCAACTGTTTAAAGCATTTCTCATCTGATAAATTATTCTAGGACAAATCTGCCAGCAAAAGCAGATGATAAAAAAACTCTGTTCTTCAGTGGTAAACCTCGTGCAAACAATTCTGCAAAAGTGACCGAATAAAATAAATATACAAATAAACTATAAAGTCATTTAGAGGAGCACAAAAACAGATAAAATACTCCCAACGACTAAATACAACTTTACTGTTGACAAGTTTAGATTATGACTCATTATAATGCAATACATTTTGAAATAAAAAATTTAATTTAAAAGAAAAAGAAACTTAATCACATGATTAAATTAAATACATAATATATATAAAAAATATCTATATTTTTTATAATAGTTTTTTTTTTATAATAAGCTTTGGAATGGAAAAATCTGCAAAACCCCCACAAATTAATTATATATAGTTATAGTTTATAAATAAATAAACAAACAAACTATATATATATATATATATATATAAAATTATATTACCTTGTTTTAATATTGATACTGTTATTATTATTAAGATAGATAGATAGATAGATAGATAGATAGATAGATAGATACAAATATTTTATAGATGGACATATATACTTACAACATATATAATATATGTATTTAATTTGGTGTTTTCAGCTTCCTTCAAAATATTTCAACTGCTATTTTTGAAATAGAAAATTACAATTGAGCTAATTCAGTTTTAGGGCATCATAGTCAATCCATATGAAAAAAAACATACAAAGTAATAAAAATGTCTCATTACAGTATCAGTTCTATGAAGAAAAAAATAATAAATAACAGATTTTTTAAAACCCCATTTTTAAAATGCAATTTGTTACTTTTTAGTAATGTCACACACGCACGCACGCACGCACGCACGCACACACACACACACACACAGGAAGTATATCATGGGCAGAATTTGAAAGGAGAAGACCCTTTAAACTCCTGATTCCTAATAAGATTGAAATGAACAGCTCGCATGGCAGCTGTACTTTTCCCAGGGTTAATTACCTTTCACTGCACTTGCCTAATGAGTCAGCTGTTCCTGTCATTAAACAACTCCACTTCACCATAGCTTCTTCATCCTCCACAAACACTGTCCCTCCTGTTTGCTCACTTGTTCCAGCTGGGGTGGGGTGAGACGGAGAGAGAGAAAAGGGAAAGGTTGCCCTTCATGGCATATGTTTGGAAACTGGAGGGCACTGACAGTGTTGAGCTCTGATTATGAAATTAAACCCCAAAATAATCTGGCAACACAAGTGAGGGTGAATTACACTTGTGAATGTAGATTCACTCGTAAACTGCTTTCCTCAAAATTACAAATTTGAGGGAAATATTACTTCGAAAACTAACTTTTCCTATAATATGCCAGTGACTTCCAACCTGAGAAATTATGCCGTTTCAATTTTGCTTTGTGAAACTTGCAGTGTGAAACAACTTTAAAAAATGCTTAAAATAATAATAATAATGATGATAATAATATCAATAAAAAATATAATTTTATTTAAAATAACAACGAATTATGATTAATGTCATTCCTTTATAAGGACAAAAAACTATTAATGTGTAATCTGTCAAGTTTGACACTCAAAGTAGAATGTATGCACAATAATACTAATATTACTAAACAGATTAAAACCACAACTAATTGTGATTATTGGCATTATTTCAGTTCCTTTATAAGGACAAAAACAATGTAAATCAGTTTTACACTTGAAGTAGAATATGTGCTATTTATAATAATAATAATAATATAAAACATATAAAAGATGAAAACTACAACAAATTTTGATTCATTCCTTTAAATGCACAAAAATGTAATAATAATGTATAATGTAATCTATAAAGTGTTACCTTCAAATAGAATAGATATCCTACTTATAATAAATAATAATAAAATTCATAATAATTATATCATTTAAAAAAAATGAATAAAATAATAAATGACAATAATAATAAAATAAAAACGACAACTAATTGTGATTAAAGTCATTATTTCAGTTCCTTTATAAAGACAAAAAAAAGTTTTACACTCAAAGTAGAATATATGTGCTAATTATTGAGACCATTTTTCACCCACAATAGTTTTTTTAATAGTAACTTTAATAATATTACTGTTAATTATTAATAATGCTAAATATTCAGAATTAATATTAAATATTAATGCTAAATTATAACATAAGTTAATATACCATAAAAGCAGTGAATATGAGGGATACTTGAGCTTAAGTAATGGGGTTATTGGGGTACATGTGACAAAAAAGGTTGGGAAACACTGCAATACGTGAAACTTCACACAAGCCGACATATTCGACTCAAACGTGTCAAATCCCTATATAAACCAAAACGAGCCGGTCTATAAGATGGTGAAAAGTCCTCTTTGGCATCTAAACAAACACAAGCAGCACGGACCTCTGCTTCAGCACATCTCCGGCTTGCTGTCATCATTTGAGGAAGATGCGGCGCAGGCCGGATACTGCAGCTCAGGCTGTTCGGGGAGTTTTAAGTGATTTTTGCCAGTGTGTGGCGAAATCCCCCGGCCACCTGGATTACAAACTCTAGTCCTTTAACTCATGCCAGTCTAAATCCATGTTAACTCGGATTTACCTCTGGCATAGGAATTCCCAGTCCGAGTAAGCTTTGTCTGGAAAGAGTTGCGAGTTTCGAAAGAGTATTTCATGCATTAAAAAGAGGACTAGTGGGGAATTCTGATTTAACTCAAATGTCCAAAAGAGCTGAGGGATCAGGATCACGGATTTATGAAGTCTCATTCTGTAATCTTCTAATAAATAGAATGGATGCGTGCACACTTTCGTCATAAACTTGTTTTTACAACTTGCTTTTAAAGTGCTTACAATAAATAATGTCTAGTGTAAGAAATAAACTTGCAAAGAAATATCCATAATTGCCTTATTTTATCCTAATAACTACAATACTTGTGTAAGCAAAAATGTAAAACAAAACAGACAGAGAGCAAACAAACACACACACACTACTTCTATATAAAGCTAATTATAAATGACTAAACCAATAAGAAATTAGCATTTAAAAAAAAATACATTCTCTCTCTGTATATTTTATATATGACATTTCAATTCTTCAAATGAAAACATCAAGTTCACTCACTATTAGGGATAAGCTTAGCAAAACACACACACACACACACACACACACACTCACTTGTGACCCTACAGTGAGGTCACACTATTTTCTACTCAAAAGGTCAAAAAAAGGCACATTACGATTTTAAAACAAGCCCAGACTAGCAGATGGAACTTGAACATGATTATATGCATCAATAAAATGAATAATCTTTAACGAAATGTAAATTTGACTTAACCCCAGGATTTAATAAAGAGGATGGATTCTGAACACTCTTAACCCATATTCTCATAGCTTGGGGGGGGTATCCATCTTTCAAAGGACCAAATGTTCGACAAAGTAGTACTTTATAAATTGAAATCATTTCAATCTCCAGATTTCAAACTATCTGGGAACATTTGCATTCATCAGTTTGACCACAATTTCAAATCTGTGTGTGCGTCACATCTGAACCACACTTAAAAAATAACTAGCCATGTTGCAAACTATAAAATATTAATTGGCAAAATGTATGCATTTATGCTATTTCTACATTTTATGTCAAGTTTGTGGGAAACCAAAATCAGTATTTTATATTATAATAAAAATAATAACTTCAAAATAACTAAATGACACAATTAAAAGAAAACTGTGTGCATCACATCTGAACCACACAAATAATAAAAATAATAACTAGCCGTATAATAAAAATATAAAATACATAAAAATATTAAACATTTACAATATTTATGCATTTATGTTTTTTCTAATTTTTTTCCCCAAATTTGTGCAAAACGAAAATCACAATTTTATATTATAATAAAAATATAAATTCGAAATAACCAAATGACAGTTTAAAAATAAATAAGTAAAAAATGAAGGAAAAAAAAGTTTTTAGGCATGAAATATCAATTCAGTGTTTTAAGAAAACAACAACATTTATTTAAAAGCAACTGTGCAGAATCAAACTTTGAAGAAAAAACGAAACATCCTCCGATTCAACAGTCCTGAAACAATTAGTGAACCGTGTAAAGTCCACTAAATCAGCAGACACAAGCTCTCGATCTGCATCTCTCAAGAACCTATTTAAGTTTTCACTGCAATAAATGTGTCAACTTGCTATGCCATAATCAAAACGCCATGCTTCCCAATGCATAACTAAACAAAAACTATCAAATGTCCTCAAATGAACAAGCCTCACAGCGAAATTTAAGAACTATACGTGGCAAACACAAAAGTAAAGTGTACATACGGAAAGACTAACAATGCATTAATTACAGTGAAGAGTTTTATCCAAAGAAGAGTGTCTCAACTCTGACTCTGAAACATGCTTGCGGGAGCATCACCCCTCTCAAACACGACCCTGGAAATGACAGCTTACAAAAAGCACTGCACTTGTCTTGATGCATTTCACAGATCAAACCCTCCATCCAGCCAAGCATCTTTCTCATCCTCTACCCACCTCTCGGCTTCTCCCTCTCTCTCTCTCTTAACAAACACAGACGCACAGACGGACACAAACACGGTCAGCGGGCAGTGAAGGACCACCTGACTTACCACGTTCACGCTAGCTTTTCACAGCGACATGAAAGGTGTTGTTAGTGGAGAGCAGAGGAGGTGGGGTCGGGGTTACGCTGTATCTTTCTGTTGTGTCGCGTGGCGAGAGTGCTTTGGGTCTCTATCCCCCCGTTTGCCCCCCTTCAGCCTTTGTGTCATTCATTTAACGACCAATCTCATTAGGCAGCGACGCACAATGGGCTGAACTATTTTCAGTATAGACATACCAAATGGTGACCCTCAAGGTATAACTTATGAAGGTCTGTCTAATCTCATAAAAGATGGATTGAAAAAGAAAAGAAAGAAAAAAAACGGTTCAGGGGTGTTCAAGCAAAGGTCACAATATAAATTAATAAATAAAGAAGAGAATGCTTTTATATATGAACTTAAATAAAACATCACTTTTCTGTGTCTTAAAATATTCAGTCATAATCTAATAAATGAATAGTAGTAAATGCAATTAATGTTATTTAAATTTCAGTAATGTTCCACAAGATGCAACATTTGCATAAATATGCAAAGTGTAAAATTAACATGAATACAAGTAATATATAAAAATGCTATTAAAATAGAAATAAAAATGGTTAAAAATGTAAAAATAAAAGGAGTACACAAAGCACAAACTATTAATTAAATATAAAAATATGTAAAAAAATATATATGAATTTTTCTTATGTATTTTCATTTCTTTAATATTTACCATGCCTAAAAAATGAAATGAAAATTGTCCTTTTTATCAAAAAAATAAAGAGTGTATTTCCAATATTACTTCAAAACAAAAATAAATGTTTTTTAAAATCAAAGTGATGTAAATATAAAACATGAATAGATAAAGAATAGCAAAAAAATTAAACAAATTCAAATGTATATAATTTTATTTAATTTACTATTTTAATAAAAAAATTAAAACAATCTATTATTAGTATTATTTTTCCTTCATTTTTCTACTGTGACTATAATTTAAAAATTTTTAAATTAATTATTATTATTATTCCTTAATTTTTTCTACTGTGACCATAAATAAAAATTTTAAAACAACTTTTTATTATTATTACTTAAATTTCTCCAGAGTTTAATAGAAAAAAAAATTATAAAGAGTGCCAATAAAAAAAGAGAAACATGTTTTACAATCAAAGCAACGTCAATATAAAACACAGCAAACTATTAATGAAATTATTTAATTTTAATTCCTTAATATTTCTACCATGACCATAACTAAAAAATGTAAAACATTTTTTATTATTATTACTTCATTTACTCCAGAGTTTTGAGGGTAAAAAAAAAAGAATAAAGAGTGTTCAAAGCAAATAGAAATGTTTTAAAATCAGAGTGCTGTTTAGTAAGGTTACACAGGCCGCTGCATCCTTCTGACTCCATATTGTCTTTCTGCTCATAATTCCATGTAAAATGCATTAAGGTGGGACTCACACCAGTGGCAGCTGTCCATAATCAGCAGGGACATGTCTATTGGCTAACTTGACCCATGTCAGTCGACAAAACAAACTGACATGCACGCGCACGCACACACACACACACACACACACACCATATAAAAAAAAAAGGATTTCTAAAGCCCAGGACTTGCCGAGCGAGGTCACTGGAGATTTTCCAGACAAACGCAATCCGGAGGGGTGCTGGATGGTGTGTGTGTGGTGAAGGGGTGGTGGATGGTGTGGTTAAAAAGAGGAGGTGTGGGGGGGGGGGGGAATAAAAAAGGACAGGCTTAGAATCTCATTTTACCAGACCGCACACAATCTGGGCTCCCACTGAACTATCACTGCCTGACCGCTTTCTATTTATCCCTTATCAGTGTTTACCAACCGCTACTTCTCTTTCATTCATACTGTGCGGCAGTTCTCTTACTATCAGTCAACAGCTGACACCATGGAACAGCCTCAAAGGCATAGGAAAGGATCAAAACTGAACCAAAGCTGTTTAAACAATACAACAGAGGAAATAAATTCATAAATCCTAATTCTTCCCAGCCCACAAGGGTGCAGGCAGATCCTTTATAGTTAGGCCAACAAACACACCCGCAGCCAATGAGGTAACACTGCTATCAAGGTAGATGCTGAAATATATTCAGAGGGGAAAAAAGTGTCAAAAAAGGCCTATGTAATTTTAATTACACAACGTGGCTCGCTGCCTTTTCGTGCTTTACTTCTTTTTTTATTTACTTCTATTTTTGCCTGATCTTCATGCTGGAATTTTTTTCAATTCGCACAATCGCATACGAACTGTAATATGAAAGATGTCTGCTCAAAGAAACATTTGATGCATCGCTTAAATCTCTTAAAGCCAATCAGATGGAAAGGATTCGGCGCCTTTTGTTTTCATTTACACTTTTTCAGTTAATTGCGAATATAATTCCGGAGTCATCGCATCAAATGCTCGCCGCTAAAAATCAAACGCCGCTCTATTGTGTGTAATCTTCCTGCCATGCTCTTGATTTCACTTGCATTTCTCCAACACACACAGTCACACACACACGGCGCTCTGTTTTCCTGGACTACTGTTCAAAAGTTAAGTAATTAATTACATTCAGTCTATCACCAGCTGCTCCACAGCAGATGGAACATTTTTAAAACCTTGTTGAATTAAACCCACAAAATTCATTTGCTTGGATTAACCAAGTGAAGTTTGTGCATGGATGGCTTTGTGGAAAGGGTTGAGGAAGAAAAAAAAACAGGTAACAAGATGTTACACGGATACACAATTACGACGTGAACGTTTTGGTGGCGCGTCTTGATTTATTGAGCGTATAAGACTCGCTTAAACCCTCCGACACACGCACAGGGACTTTCATTTATAGGTAGACAACATCTACTGTTATCTGTGTGATTAAAAAATAGGTAATTCTTCTTCAAATACACAGTTTGAGCTGTCTAATCTGACCTTGCGCTCTATGGATCCTAGATAGGTCTGAAAGTGAACTAAAGTCTTTTTTGGTGAACAATAAAAACAAAAATAAATAAAAATTAAATAAAATTAAAAAACATAGAAAAACCCGATTTTTTTTTATATTAAATAAGCACCTGCGTTCTGCTCTCTTTCTACGTCACACCCCCCTCTTCACAAACTCTCAATATGATGCACATTTGCACATCAACAGCACCCCCTCCACTACCACACACACACACACACACACACACACACACACACTTCACTCACTTCCACTCCCACATCCGCAAAACATAAAAACCGGCACACGGAGGGGTGGATCAGACCGTTTTTTCCCTCTTCCATCACTCTCCACATGCACACACTGATTTATCCTGCTTTTTCCAACATGTGCGTGGAATTGCATCCTTAAAAAAAAAAAAACTTTCACTCGTATATTGTTGTGATGGGTGTTTGGGCATATGCCCTTCCATACCCCAACCCCCCCCCCCCCCCCCCCCACCCCCCCCACAATCATGCAAATGAGATGGAATGTCAGCCTTCGGTAGCAGATGGTCAGAGATGATAACAATGGCTCAACAGACCAGTTCCAATGTCTGCCACTTTATTGCTACGGAAACAACAAGCAGAAGTATATGTAATGAGAGGTCGGCCTGGTGAATGTTTTTTTTTTTTTTGTCTTATTTGCACTCCGTGCCCTTTTTGAAATGAGTTTATGCTATTATGTATTGCACAAATGCTGCCGGGTCATTCTATGGAACGGATGCTGTTTAATGCGATGATTTATAGCATAAATTTTCTGAAATTTCTTTTTTAAACTCAATCAGATAAATGTGTTTTAGTGTTAATAAACTGCCATCTTGAAATAACATTTAATATATATTTTGACATAATTATGATTTCAGAAAGGTTGACAGTAACATACTGCAACAACAGCTTTAGTTTAATTTGACTTTACATGGTTTTTGCAACAAGGTTCTTCTTATAATTAAAATCTAAAGCTGATATTTCCAACCCGATGAAAATGATTCACAAAAGATGCCAAATTCGTAAGAAATCATGCAAATTAGGCTGTGCAAAAATGTATGAGCTAAACCTAAACTTAACCATAAAGCCTTACCTTTGTAATTGAAAAAAAAAAAAAAAAAAACTATTTTCAGCCTAGCCAATCTCATATAATTTTGCCATGTCATACAAATTATTGCAAGGGTGGATATTTCTACAAATTAATGTTCGTTTGTTTTTTAATTATGAATAGTATGAATAGAATTAATTATATAAATTCTGAATTAAAAATATAAATATTAGGAACATGATTGACATTTTAAGATCAGTTGATAATGTTTATTATGAAATGGGTGCACTTTTCAAGTTTGGAATTTACAAAAAAATATTATTAATAAAAAACACCTATCACTTTTATTTTTTCATATTAAATATGAATTTAAAATATTAGCATGGATGAGATTATATTATCAGATGACAGAGATTATATGAAATGGCTACACTTTTTTAGTTTGGCATTTACAAAAATAAATAAATAAAAAATATTATTAATAAAAATCATCAAACTTTTTTTTCATATTATGTTCTTTAAAAATTTACATAATTATGCCTTTAAAGAGATAAAGTGGTTGACAGTATTGCAGTTTGAATTAGGTATTTCTACAAATATTAACTTTAAAAATAACAAAAATTGCTGACAAATATAGCAAAACATATAACAACTAAAGTTAAAATGTTTAAAAAGGGTGTAAAGATATAATTGTGACCAAGTTTTATTATTATTTTTTAAGTTCATCACTTCAAAAATGGACAAAATGTTTTAATAGTGTTATATATTACGTATGTTATATATTATCTAAAAACAAATGGTTTTCATTAAAAAGTGAAACATTTTATATATTAAGACACGTGGGGCCGGCCACTTCTGACCAAAAATAAATAAATAAATAAAAATACAATGAAAAAATTGTCCAAAAAAAACTAAAATAAAAGTTACTTGATTGTTTTGCTGATATGTTTAGGAAAATGTCTATATTAACACATAGTAAAGCATTAGCTATTATATATCATCTATCCTAAAATCCGCTAAACCATGTACACGAGACACACAAATGGCAGCCGTTATTTAGAATGACCCAGTCTGTGGGTTTGATGTTGGTTGGTGACTTAGAGAAGCAGGACTAGTAATTACGGGAGTGATGAGGTGTAATTCCTCCCTGTAGACTGGCACTTTTGGGAAATGTTGGGTGAGGGGGGGCCCGTCTGGAGGATATCGCGTTTACAGGCTGTGACAAAAAACCCAGCGGCAATTATGTCACGGCACTCCTTCAGCCCGCTGACTTTTGCAAATACACACACATGCAAACGTACACCCATCAGCAAGAGCAAACAGCGAGTGAGTCTTTAACAAATAGAGTCGGGATTACAATGACAAAGAGCGCCACACTTCTGGAGGGCGAGGAGAGGGTTTGAGGGGGGGGGGGACGCCCATAGCCAAGTGCTCAAAATGAGTGAAAGCGCACGAGGGGCCCACAAGATGCTCCCATCTGATGTGTCTTAGCATGTGTGCGTGTGTCCTTGCCAAGACCCCTTCAACCCCCCTTCCCTTGCTCGGGTTCAGCGAAAGCTCATATCGGTTTTGTTGTTTTCTCCAGAGGATAAGGTGCAAGCACAATGTCCAGCGAGTTTTTCATCAGTCGAGCGTGAATTTTGAGGAACAGAGACAGAAGGGCAAGTCATTAAAAAAGGTTTGGCGGTTGATCTTGTTGTAGCTTTCATTTGAAAGTCTAATTCCATAACTGCTTTCGGGAGGTTCGTCACTTCTATATGTGTGAGGGGACAGATTGGATGCACTTGCGACATAAAACCACATGTTTCTTTCTTCCGTAATCTCCCGCGACACAAGTGAGGAGTTGTCGCTACAAGCATCTTATTTAATGGAAAACCTGTCTTGAAGATCCAAAGACTGCACAATCTGATTCCGAGTGCATTCGGTTAAGACGTCGCTGATCTCTCGTAATTTGCCGAGACAGCTGGCGAAAGAAAAGAACACGACACATAAATAACTTTTCAAATGGATCAACTTTGTTACAACAGTCTTTGATGAATCAGTGGATATGAAACAAAGGAAATCCTCGCACTTGGATATTGTTGTTGTTGAAAGTAGAATATTAAATGCAAACACATGCTCTTCCATCGAGGATGTGCGGAGCATCAGGAAGTGAATAAAAGTGCATTCTGGGTGTTTGATTTGGGGTTACATAAAAAAACATGCCACAATAGGTGTATATTAGAGGGAAAATTAGAGCTAAAGTGGGCGAAATGAAATGACATGTCACACAAAGCTCTGCGGTTTTCAAAGTACACTGCATGTTTGGAGAAAATGTTTGATTGCGTTTATAAAAGTATCACACTGGGTCACACATAATGTCTAAAAGCTTTTTGCATTAGTCCGCCAATTATGTAAGCAAAGTTAAATGCATCTGGACCCTGTTGTTTATGTGCCTTAGTCAATCCTACACGCGCTATGACGGATAACTCTATACTTTAAACAGAAATGCTTACAGTGCCACATTTACTGCAGTATTTTAAAGACATTTTGAGAGCTCAATTACAGTGCTCGAAAACGAAATGTGCTGAAAAAAACAACACAATGTGACAATGATGTGCACATATTTCTTGTAAGCTATTAGGCACCTAATAGTACACAAAAACTGAAAATTGTTATTTACGTGCCCCCGTGTTGTTCAAAACCAGTGTGACTTTCTTTCTTGTGTGGAAAACAAAAGGAGATGTTGTGCAGGACGTCCAATATGCTTTGTTGCATATAGAAACCAAGGGCTGTCAAGTGTCAAAAAATGACACAGCTGCACTATAAAAGTAGTATATATGACTCATGCATTGTATTTCATATCGCTTTAAGTCTTATAATAGCTTGGTTTGAGAAATAAATGAAACTGTTCAGTGAAAATCTTCACTTTAAAATCTAATTCAAACTTCGGCATATTTATATTTGGTGTGTTGTGACTGGCTACAAGACACGTAAGAACCAATGTCATAATTTATGTCAAACCTACATTTGATGAACAAATACTTAATACTCACATACACACGTGTAAGAGCACTACAGTGAAGGTTTTTTTTTATTTATTTTTTTAGATTTTTAGTCAATCAACCTTTACATTTTGGTTTGTTCTAAACAACAGCTAACACATAGTTTCAAAAGATTTTGAAGATAGACTTTTTGATGCCAAGGGTCCTCAAATAATGATCTCCTTGAAAACCTCAAATATGTACCTGCCTTATTCATAAAGACCAGTTTATATTGTGTGAGCAAAGCTTGATATTATAAAGACAACATGTTGTTTGCAGACTGAAATAAGTTGCTTTTATATTGACACTGTAATGAAGCCAAAGCATATTATTAAAAAATTCTCTGGAAAATATTGACTTCGTATTAAAGTACTGTTTAAAAGTTTAGGATCAGTAAGAAAATTGTACTTCTATTTATCAAGGCTGCATTAAAAGTGACAGTAAAGACATTTATAATGTTACGAAACATTTATTTTTCGCATAAATGCTGTTCTTTTGAACTTTCTGTTTATCAAAGAATCCTGAAATAATTATTCACAAAAATATTAAGCAGCTTTAACATTGATAATAATCAGAAATGTTTCTTGAGCAGGAAATCAGCATATGATAATGATTTCTGAAGGATCATGTGACACTGAAGACCGGAGTAATGATGCTGACAATTCAGCTTTGATCACAGGAAGAAATTAGATTTTAAAAAAATACTGAGATACATAATTTTTAATTGTAATAACATTTCATAATATTTTTGATCAAATTAATTAAACCATGGTGAGTGAAACTTCTTTCAAAAACATTGAAATAATCTTAATGACTTTTGAACAGTAAGTCTTTTTTCTAGCCACTACTATATAATGTTAGATGTATAAACCTGAGAAAAAAAACTTTTCACAGCCCTAAAAAAACACTTTTGAAACACTCTTGAGGCCCCTGGTCCCCAGTCTGAAAACTTTTAATCTACAGCCCAGGTTTATAATTGACTCATTTTATGGTGCTCTTTTGCCTTTTTTGGTATTTCGACAGCTCCAGTTCCCATCCATTTTTTGATTGCTTGAGCAGCGTGGACATTCTTCAAAATGTGCCCTTTTCAGTTCTACGGAAGAAACAAAGTTGAATTCTGAAACAACAAGAAGGTTAGTATATGATGCCAGAATTTTGATTTTCGGTGAACTATAAAGGCCTAAAAAGAACTGTATCAAGCTCAGAGCCATTGTCACGACAAACTCCGCTTAGCTCAGGTGCAGCAAATTGTCTTAACAAGGCGCATAATAAGTGGAATGGACTCCATCTGTGTCCACTGATAGTGTGTCAAATGGTTTAAAAACACCTGTGAGAGAGACTCACCTGTCCATGTCTGCTCTCTCAATCAAAGCAAGAGTGTCTAATTATAGGATGCCAACCAATACCTGGAGAACAGCTTGTTCAGATTAAAATAATTCTCAGATCAGCGGATATGTGTGAAAATGTCAGTGACACTGACTCCTGGATTTTGGATTCAAGGTTTGTCTCTTGGAATCTATAAGGTTTGGAAAGACTCACAGGTGCAACACCCTAAAATCCTCCAGGGAAGTATGCGGTGTGCTGCTGTAGTTCTTGTTAACAAGGTGGTCTCCAGCATCGCCTGAAGTGATTATCTATGCCTTCCTAACTAGGTGCCTCCATGGACCTGTGGGCAGAATAGCAGATGTGTGCTCATATTTGGGTAACACAAATCCAGAGTCACTCTAGATGCAATGCAGGATCACTCCATTGTGTGACCCATCTGTGCAAAATAACCAATATCATGGAAAAGTAAAGAAATAGTTTACCCAAAAATTAAAACTGTCATTATTTACCCTCATGTCGTTCCAAAGACGGATGACTTTTGTGAATGGAACACAAAAGGAGAATTTTTATTAATAATACTAATATTTTTTTATATGCCGGGAAAGATGATCAGTGAATAACAACATCAATTTCAGTCCGTTTCTCACACAAAACTATGAGTAAGGCATCAGAAGAACTTGAATACAAGTCATATGGACAAGACTTGTCATACAGATAATAAATGAACCATCATTTCATGATAATATGATGTTCTGTAACAAAATCTAAATTAATTCCAAAACTAACATTCAATGGCAGTATGCGGCTAACCTAATAAAGCCCTACTCAAATAGTCCAAAAATACACAACATACACTGAAAAAACAAATGTTGTAGAAACATTCACTCAGAAATGGCTACTAAATTTCACAAATAATTACAAATAAATGGCAAGTAATAATGAATTAAAGTGAAATTGCGAAGTAGAAATAAATAAATAACATTTTCTTTTTTATTAAAGTGTACAAAAATATTGGCTAAAACAGTATTATAGTAAAATTTATATTTTTTAAAACTATTTTTATTATATTATATATACATATATTAAAAATATTATCTATTTACATACATTATATTTTTATTCAATTTTTTTTAATTAGAACAAACTATTTTATTATATTATATTACATTTACACTGTTTAAAAAAGTAAACTAAAAAATGTTACTTGTGTTAACATAAAAATATAATTATTTACCATGAATTAAACAACTTGACTAAGCATACAACAAAAGTCATTTTAAAGGTTCAGATCAAGTTCACATTTCGTTAACACTTTACTTAAAGTGTTTATGTATATTCTAATGCATTTGAGGCTAGTTATAATGTATGTTGTAATAAATAATACATTCAATTTTTTTCATAAATAATCATAACCAAAGTTAAAATGCATTATAATTTTTAAAATTCCTAGTTACATCCGAAATTGGTTGTTTGTCATGCTTTAATGCACTATACTTTCTAAAAGTATAGCAATGAATAGGTGCATTATAGGGTGCATTACAAGGCATAATTATTTCACTAAAAATACTTTAATAATGAATTACACTGTGTGTTTAAAAGAAGCCTATTCTGCTCACCAATGCTGTATTTATTTGATCAAAAATACTGTAACATTGTGAAATATTTTTACAATGTAAAGTAGCTGTTTTCTATTTGAATATAGCTTGAAATGTAGTTAGAGTGGCCTTTTATTGTGGCCAGTCTAAGGCACACCTGTGCAATAATCATGCTGTCTAATCAGCATCTTGATATGCCACACCTGTGAGGTGGATGGATTATCTCGGCAAAGGAGAAGTGCTCACTAACACAGATTTAGACAGATTTGTGAACAATATTTGAGAGAAATAGGCCTTTTGTGTACATAGAAAAAGTCTTTAGAAATAGATCTTTGAGTTCAGCTCATGAAAAATTGGGGCAAAAACAAAAGTGTTGCGTTTATAATTTTGTTCAGTGTATTTTATTCCTGTGATCAAAGCTTAATTTTCAGCATCATTACTCCAGTCTCCAGTGTCACACGATCCTTCAGATATCATTCTAATATGCTGATTTGAAGAAACATGTATTATTATTAACACCAATGTATATTTAAAGTGTTACCAAATTTCTACTCAACCAAAGCAAATTTCACTGTACACACTGTATAATCAGCATTTCTCTCACTTTGTCCGACATCTTGGGTTAATTGTTCACCAAATTTCTTACAATGCATTATGGGATTGCCTTCTCCAAAAAACAAAACTGAGATATCGTAGAAGGCAGCATGATTTATCTCCCTAACTGAACATCCCGTGAGTCAGGAGTGCACATGTGCTGCCTTAAAATGCAGTCTAGGTAGTCAGCACACTATAGGGTTCAGAACGGAGTTTCTGCAAACGTTATCACACGATCAATACCAACATACATGATCAAAACACTTTAACAATACATTTTCCCAATAGCAATGGTACCATCCGCACCTAAATAACACAAGTGTATGTGAGCACAGTGGACGTCAAGGATTAACACATGTAAATGAGTATACTTTGATGTTGACTGTGTGGGATGGGATAAGATTTTCTTTACTGTGGGATTTTCTTTACTGATTCCTCAACTTTGGAATAGCAGAGGTTAATCTGTCTTAAACCTATTGTACAGCATTTTACAAGCCCAATACATTCTTGATATTAAAACGAACACACGAAAAGCCCGAAACTCTTCTAACAAACTGTGTCTCTCTGTCACGTTTAGATTGGTCTTTAATACTGGGGCGCTACAATGTGCCCATGCTATTCAGTGGCATACTTGAGAGTCCAAATAGCCCTCTTATTAATGTGGATGACAATGTTTTGATTGCATCCAATATGGCACACTGAATCAGCATGCAAATGCCCTTTGAGCAAAACAAAGACATTGATTATGAGGTAAGTTTCTTCGGCACAAGTAGCCCGCTTGGTGTGATTAATCGGCCTGTGCCATTGATTTCCCTTTGTTTAGATCTTTGCTAACTTTTCAGGAGATACAATTATAATTTGTTCGCTAACAATAAATCCAATCTAGCGTGCTCAAAGAAAACCTTAATAAGGTCTTCCATGTTATTTGTCCTTTCAACAGCCAACTGAATACATCTGAAGAGAGCGGGGAAAAAACAGGTCGGTCTCCTGACAGTGTTGATTTGTTTGTTTGAAATACGCTTCGACAGTATTTCCAAACAGAATGGAGCCTAATATGGGAAAACTAGACTGAAAAGATGAACGCCGAGATGTTTGAATCATGACACAAGTTCAGATCCCGAGTACAGCGTACAGGTATATATTTCAGCTATTTGTTTAGGCTCAGCATTGTCACTATTTTTTTTTGCGGTAACACGACAAAAGCATCAGATGCATCAGAGTTGGGTCGATACAATGTACTATTAGCATTTGCAAGTCAAATGCACGTGTTCCATCAAAGAGCATTTGCGACGTTTCTCAGATTTAGTACTTTGAAAACTCACCAGATATGGAGTCTCTCTGACTTCTCGCATCATCTCTCCAAGACACTGATAATACGATTTCAGTGTTTCTTTTTTTCCCCTTTTTTTTTGCTGTTGAGAAACAAACTGGATTATGAAGAGATCACTACATAAACAGCTTTCTAAAAGGAGCCAGCTATTTTAAAAGAGGCTGAAGGAATGCAAAGAGGGATTTAAATTTTAATTTGAATTTATTCCAGCAAGTGAAAGGTTCTTTTGAGAGGGGATTTCGGCAAAGATGATGGTATTTAAAAGTGATAAACAAGCATCTAAACCTCCGGTAAAATGCAGACATTTCTTCTTCTTTCGAACACAGAGGCGAAATAGGGCTTGCTATGGTCACAGCTGTCAACTCACAACAACATGAAACGTAAACTGAAATATCTTGCACAGATATGTACTGCATGCACACGCAACATTCAGCTGGAAAGTTTCTGTGCCGGATGTTGAGCATTTTTGAGCATTGCAGGAAGTCATTTGTTGTTCATATCAGGGTTATTATCGTTGTTTGTTAACCAAAAATAAAACTATTAGACACATTTTGTTAATTGAAAAAAAGCTGAAATAAAATATAAATATTAGATGACAAATGTAGAAGAAATTTTGCCTTAATAGCAAATGAGTTGGAGCACCAAAAAAAAAAAAAAATTACATAAAAAATTTAAAAAAAAAAATAAATAAAAAAAAAAATATATATATATATATATATATATATATATATATATAATATAAAAAGGCAAATTAAACTAGCAAAACATTAAAGCTAAAATTAAATTAAATTAAATAAGACACACATATACATATATATGTGCATGTGTGTGTATATATGACAAAAGCACATAAAAAAATTTACAATGAAGTAAACAAATGAAAAATTTAAATATAAAAATAAAGAAAATATGACAAAAGCTCATTCAAAATATTAATAAAATGTATTATAGTATATAAATAATATTGAAATGGCACTAGTTCATGCCATACAGTCTAGATAGGTTGTATATAATTCAGTACAAGAAATCAAATCAAATAAAAAATCTTCTGAATGCATTAATCAGCAACCTTCTCTTTCACTATGACTAGTCATATATTGGCAGATATCGGTAATCCTGAGCTCAGAGACCCATGAAAACACTGTATATGCTAAGCAACTCTCTGGCTTTTCGCGCACTGGTCATAAGCGGCATAAAGCGGCGTAAGTTTAGTGCATATGTGACATACATATAACACATACCACACAAACAAAGAGTTACATCATGCTATTGCATGGTTAATCCGATCAAGGCCAGTCTTTATGCCTTTGCTATCTTCAGCAAATGCCGCCAAAAGTGGCAAGTAAACCATTTAACAAGAGTCTAAGAGAATGATTACAGAACCAGGACTGGATATGATTTCACACTGCTGGATGGCTCAATCGCGTCTCCCAAACAGGCTTAAAACTGGAGAAACACTATAGGGCATCACTTTTTTCCAGTTTTGTAAATATTCCATTCTAAAAGATGTCAGGCAAGTAACTTTTGAGTTGGCAAAATGGATTCTGCACGCTTTGTAGAGCACGTCACAACAATATAGCAGTCGACAAGTCAGAGAAGCTGACAAGAAACCCAATATAAACAGGAAGCACTGGGTTAAAGATGGTGTCATTTTGTAATCAATGGTTCTAAACTGGTTTTGCTTCACAACCCAGATTTGACATTGGTCATAATATTACAAAAAAAAAAAACTTCAAAGGCCCAACGACATGAAAAATTATATATATATATTTTTATATATATAAAAAAAGAAATGTCTAATTTTTCTAAGATTCTGAAAATTCTATCCTTCAGAATTCTATCATTCTATTAAAGTTTTATCTCGGTAACAAATTTAGTAATAATTCATATTTCCCCAAAAAGCAAAAACACTGTGGCTCTATCTTAAGAATCACAGCAACACAGATTCAACCAATGGCATGACTTTAGGACGGGACTATCTGTTTGTCCAACCAATGGCAGATGGGATGAGTGTTCAGTTAAATGCACTCTCAGAAAAAAAAGGTACAAAAGCTGTCACTGGGGCAGTACCTTTTCTAAAGGCACACTTTTGTACCTAAACAGCCCATATTGGTACCTTAAAGGTACATATTAGTACCTAAAAGGTACAAAAGTGTACCTTTTGAAAAGGTACTGCCCCAAGTGACAGCTTTTGTACCTTTTTTCTGAAAGTGTGTGTTTTGAAACATCATCAGAAAATCATTATTTTTGAAATTTGTTTAGTATAATTTTTTCCACTCAATAATGTCGTAATATTAATTTTATAACAATAATAATATTTTATAACCATGTAAGTAATAAGAACATATGTAAAAAAAAATGTTTTTCCATCACAATGAGATTATTCTCTCATTATTATGAACAAATGTATTGTTTAAATGACATATCTCATTATTACAACATATGTATATGGCAGCAATGCAGCACTGTAGTATAGCAATGCTAGTGGCAGAAATTACACACTTCACCTTTAACGTCATAGTAAAATGAACAATTGTCTAAATATATGTACTAAATACATTAACTACTGCAAAACATAAACTAGGCAAAAATAATACACACTCTCTCTCTCTAGATATATATATGAAGAGTTAATTTGCAAAAACCGATACACGCCACTTTAAAAAAAATATATCCACATATAGCGCGATCTGAACCCTAAACACGTTTTGTCAAAAAAGCTGGTTTTGTCCACTTTCAAGGCATTGCGAGTTCACGTTTTACTGCAGAAGCCGACAAGATTCTCTCATTATTATGAACAAATGTATTGTTTAAATGACATATCTCATTATTACAACATATGTATATGGCAGCAATGCAGCACTGTAGTATAGCAATGCTAGTGGCAGAAATTACACACTTCACCTTTAACGTCATAGTAAAATGAACAATTGTCTAAATATATGTACTAAATACATTAACTACTGCAAAACATAAACTAGGCAAAAATAATACACACTCTCTCTCTCTAGATATATATATGAAGAGTTAATTTGCAAAAACCGATACACGCCACTTTCAAAAAAATATATCCACATATAGTGCGATCTGAACCCTAAACACGTTTTGTCAAAAAAGCTGGTTTTGTCCACTTTCAAGGCATTGCGAGTTCACGTTTTACTGCAGAAGCCGACAAGCGCCCTTGTTGTTTTTGAACAGAAGCCGATAAATCCATCGCTGATATGAGTTTCATCAAAGCTGACTAAAAGTGATCGAGGATGGATCATTTCGACGAACTTGATGAACCTGTGATATCTTCTTCAGGGTGAAAAAGGAAAATAAAAGCCGAAACGTTTTTACGGAACCTTGCAAAAGCAGCGCGTTACAATGCTGAGGGAAAAGCTCTGTGTATTGCGTGTAATCACATCCATACAGTTTATGATCACAACAACAACAACAACGTTTGTCAGGCATCTACATTGTCATCTGAGGAGATTACAAAGATAAACAAATGTTTTTTAAACTCTAAAGTGATATCTTCTTCAGGGCGAAAAAGGAAAATAAAAGCCGAAACGTTTTCACGGAACCTTGCAAAAGCAGCACGTTACAATGCTGAGGGAAAAGCTCTGTGTATTGCGTGTAATCACATCCATACAGTTTATGATCACAACAACAACAACAACGTTTGTCAGGCATCTACATTGTCATCTGAGGAGATTACAAAGATTAACCTCTAAAACACGAAATGTGGAGTTATCTGCTTTTGCCAAAAAACGACTATTGGCGTTATCTGTTTTTGCTATAAAACAAACTTTTAATATGCAAAAAAATTAAATAAAATACTTTCAATGAACTTTAATTTTGTAAATTACCTGTACTTGTTTAAGTTATTATTACTTAATCAAAACAACCCAACTGCAGTTTGATTGATATTACTTGGAATGCGCCATAAAAAAAACGGGATTTCTGAAAAAATAAAATAAAAATGGAGTTATCGGTTTTTGCAAATGAACTCTTCATACATATATATATCATTCTCTCAACAGACCTGCAAACACATTGCACTAACAGCTCCTCTTGCTAAATTGCAAGCTGTCATTTCTACTACAAAAGTTTAAACTTGGGTAAAAAAAAGCATAGTCCAGTTTATTAAATCCTCAGGAATGATCTTTTCCTGACAGAACAAGGTTTGTCTGGTCTCAGTTCACTTTTTTGCCATCCATTCCTGGATTTAGCCAGGCAACTCTCCTGAAAGCAAAGAACAATTGGTAATGTAGGGTGATGGCAATGACTGGAGCATTGTCTCAGGGGACAGCCAGTTTCAATAGGCTCGGAAAGGCAATCCAAAAGGTGCAGATGACAATGGCTTTGTTGCTATTTATGCAGAGCAGATAGCCGGGCATTGAAACAGGCCTCCCCAGAGCCACCAGAAAGACCTCTGAGAAATGTACAAACCAGGTGATAGGAGGGACATATGCTGCGGTAGATCCAGCCCCTTCAGAACGGAAGCCAAAGAAAGTTTGACTATAAAGTGCAACAGACAACATAAAAAGACATGGACGGTGGTTAGGACGCCCTTCTTCAGGCATTTTTCTGAACCTGTTCCTCAGAAGCACCAGTAACAGTGAATGGCATTTCATTCTGAAGTGAGAAACATGTTCCTTATAAACTTATAGAAGTCAAAACAAAGAGATTTTTTTTCTCGTTTTTGTTACAAAAAGCAGAAATAAAACAAAAATTTTAAATCATTTCTTCATATCAGCTATCACATATAAAAGCCCACATATAAAAAGTGGGCGTTTAGTTCTATTCCATCTCTAATAGTGCACTTTTAATATTAAAGGTTATTTGGTAACACTTTATATTATGGAAAACATATTCAAGAGTTTCCCTCAATAAACTAAAAACAAATTTGCTGCATATTGATAGTAAGTAAGGTAGATGTAGTAGTAGTTATGTTTTAGTCTCGTGTAGCCAGACCTTCAGACTGACGGCTGAAGGTCTGGAATCCATGGCAGCATTCATTGGCCAAGGCCCGCCCCTGAGGCCGTTTGACCGACATGTCAAACAACCAATCACAGTTCATTTCGTTTCAGCGTCACGTTTCGGGGCGTGGAAATGTCGCCACAATAACAGACCAATGTGTAAAACTCTCGGAGGCATTTGAAAGGTTCTGTGCCGCGAACTTGAAATATTTCACATACTTTTGAAAATCCAGCGTTTAGTTGATCCTGATAAGCGCTCGTCATCACAGTTGTAAACACGACGGCGTTCTTCTTGTGTGAGGGGGTTTGGCGTCACAGCATTTTTGTTTCCAGGCGGAACCTTATAGAACGCGACACACACGTCTCCCGGAAATCCTGTATAATTCAACCAATCCGATGACGACTTCGAAACTCCTGAAGTGTTTCCACTTTTGTGTGCCGTATACATCAGACGTTTAGCCAACGTTCCGTGGGTGTGACGTCTGAGGCTGAGACTAGTTATGTTTTGGTATTGGGTAGAGTTAAGGGATCTAGAATATGGTCATGCAGAATAAGGCATTAATATGTGCTTTATAAGTACTAATAAACAGCCAATATGCTTGTAATATGCATGCTAATAAGCAACTAGTTAATAGTGAATAGTGTTCCCTATGTGTTACCGGTTATGTTTATAGCAGTGTGCCTTAAATCTTTAATTTAGTCTAGAGAGAAAACCAAACCTCAACCAAATATTCAAGATTTATTCATGATCCAAACTAAACGCTTCCAAAAAATGAATCATTTGCATGTACAATACAATTATTTAAAAAGTAAAAGTCTATTCATGCATCATAACACACATTTTGCCACGTGTTTTTGCAAGGTGTATCCACTGATTTGATCGGTACACACGCACACTCTCATTGTTAGCTTTAGCAAATGCTAAACTATTTGACACCCCTGCCAACTGCCATTTGAGCTGACGTTAATGCCATGCTAGCCGACGTTAATACAATACTACTAAGATGAAGGCAAAGAGGTAAACAGTGGTGCTGGCTGAATAAACGTTTCCTCATAAACAGCTCTAAAATATATCATAAACAGCAAGCACACTCTTATATTCATAACATCCATATTCATCCATTTGGAAATGATACATTCGCTTGATCCTCTGTTGTCAGTCTTAACGCTGGCAAAAGTGCTCTATAATTATTGCTCTCGGCACCAGGCTGAGACAAATAAAAGTTACATCGCAGCTGCATTAACATGTGAATGCGGCTTACAGAAGCGCGCGCGGTAAACTGCTCCACCTGGCTCGCGACAAACGTCCTTGTCACAAAGTCCACCCACCACACTGGCTTCCGCTGAAAGGCCTCCTGAGGGACTTCAGTGACCATTCACTATGTTTTCTCTTTTCCCAAGCACCTGTGACTGTTTTTGTGCTTTCCCGTTTTTTTTATGGCTTTGTCTCTCTCTCTGCCTCTCTCGTTTTTTTTGTTTTTTTTTGGCAGGGCCCTATCATTAGGGAAACACTTTCTTTCAAAAGGAATTCTCGCCACTAACAATGCTGTTTGTGTGTTTACTAGGAGAAACAGGCCTCCGAACGCATCCAAAAAACATGTCACGGTCAATAACGGCAGGGAGACGCGGGAGAAGGTGGGTTACGGTGGTCACTCCTCGCCTTTCTTGGGCAGGTGTAGTTGGAAAGACTCGCCTCCTCTGCCGCTTCCGAAGGCTCATCCGGCTTCTCCATGGTCCTGGACCTTGGAGAGCTGCTTTGCCATTTTCCAAAGGAGTTTGGCACAATGGCTTTGTCCCCTCTATTCATTGTGTTTCTGTAAAACACATTTGCAGCATGACTCTCCAGGTTTATCCCTCTTGTGAGCCATCTACCCCTTTTCTCTTTCTGCTTCCACTAAACCTACGCTCATCTCGCCAACCTAGAGTAACGGAGAATTACGCGATTGTGTACGCATAGTTTTTTTTCTTCTTCCCCCCCCCCACCTTTGCCGTGGCTGTTTGTCATAGAGCGCTTTCCCACTTATGCCATCTCGACTGACACTCGGCTAACTGCTAGCTGAATGCAGCTTGTCCGAATTTGGCCGCAAATGGAAAAACGAGGACGGAAAGGGGGGGGGGATAAATATGCAGATTAAAAAGTAAACATTCTCCAAGAGAGGGAAAAACAACCACATTTTCATATTTAATCCAACTTAGCAGAAACAAAAATAACACATTATGCCCTAATTGGGTGCTGTGTAGTCCACAAATACTATTACAAGGCCGATCAGGATTAGCTCTGCTACATACCTAGTTATCTATTTCGGAGTGCCAAGACTGCAAGCAGTGGGCAACTAAATTTCAAAAGCTGGCAAATCCAGTTGTCTCCTAAATACAGAAAGTACTTAAATCCGTAGCTAACACAAGAGAAAGAGGGATAAAGGGTACTCTGCATATCACCAAAAAGCTTGTGCACTTTGCAGAATCACTGGCTAGGTTAAACAAATATGCTAAGCAGACATCAAAACAATCCTTTGATCTGCAGCCTACTTTCCAGAGCAGCGGCTGGGCTCCTGTTGTGAATAACTTGTATAAATCTGTACCGTTTGCCTTCAGGTAATTTTACGAAAGTGCCAGGAATTCACAAGGAGGCACTTTAGAGTGAGATCAGATAAAAGCCTTATCAATTATTTACCCACTAAAGTGAGAAAGTGTACTACATGTTCTCATGTGGCTAATGATCAAATTATTAGCGTCTGCTAGGATAAAAACACGGCGGCTTACATACCTCCGGCAGCCCGAGCAGCGAAAAACACTGTCGAGCGTCATAGAAAAGAGGCTTGAGGAATCTGAATGCAGGGAAGCTATGCAACTTGCTGACTAACTTTGTCCTCTGTTTTGATGGAGAACACAATGGAAAACGCTGTCCATTCAAATCGGGCAGGGGAACGGAGGGGGCCGTGTGCCTGACTACCATCAGTGCCCTGATAACAGCTCTGAGGGCACAGCCGCACTGGCACTGGGCGACACCACACCACTCATGCCCAACAGTACAACTTTTGTGCTGTTGTCATCTTCCTGAAATTTGTCTTCTTCTGCAACTATTTTTTTTTTCTCCAGCGGCTGCAAACTTGTACAGTTGTGCTTTTGATTCGAACAGCTGCCGTTCCTCGGCTTCTGCTTCCGCTCAGTTATAGCCAATATAGAGGGCCTGTTGTCTACTGAAAGACTCAAGTTTACTGGTGAAAATGTACTTTTTAAACTCACATTGAAAATTTAACTCAATTCGACCTTTGCTCTGATATTTGATACTTTTCTGTTCATTCCATGTCTCAGCATTCATCTTTAGTTTGCACATTCACATAATTTTTCTTCATGAAACTCAACAATTCCCTTGTGTATCATTGTGGTTTAGATCCTGGTGATGTTTGTGGTTTGACATTTTGCTTATATATTTGCATAATTTCACACATTTTGTTCTATACATTGCACTGTCCACATAAACCACTAAGAAATAAAAACTTGATTGGCTTGACATTCAATTTAACCCTATTCATGCAAACAGAGGTGAGTAAATGTTAAAGCATATCCAACACTAGTATATTAGTCTATTATAACAGCACCAGTACACTCGACCATTATGCAAGTAAACATCTTACCTGACATCACAGTATTCATGGGTTCATGCAGATCATATGATCTTTAGCATTTCAGTAACACCATTTATGTTTGGGGTCAGTAAGATAAAAAATATATATATATATATATTATTACTTTTATTGAACATAAATGCATCAAATTGATAAAAAAATTGAGTAAAGACATCAGAAAACCCTGCAATTTTCACAATATTCCTATTTTTACTCTATTTTTAATCAAATAAATGCAGCCTTCGTGAGCATAAGAGACTTCAATCAAAAACATAAAGAATACAACCCTAAACTTTTGAATGGTAGTGTATAGTACTACTAAAATATTAACAGTTACATGATACAATAAACTACTGTCTTAGGGCCTAATAATCACATATTTGTCTATTGTACTAATACTCAGTTCTTACTAGTTGCTATTAGTTATTTCAAATCATACTTTCTCATAAAAAGTCACAATATAGAATAAAAATAAACTGAATTCAGGTCATAACGTAAATATATTTTCCTCCCAAGCTTAAATCCCAAAGCATTCTCTATGCAAATGCATCATGACACACCACACAGTAAAAGACAAAATAACAAACGGGATAAAGTAATACTAATAAAAGAAAGGGGGAAGAGAAGACAGGAATACATTTGTTAATTTCTGCTGTTGTATAAATGTAGGAGATGAGAGCGCTGGTCTGGGCGCTGTGCATATGCATCGGGGGGCTAAATTGTGAAATGACAGATAGGGATTCTGGGTGTGATAGTGTGGAATGACTAACTAATAAGAAGGATGCATCGGTCTGTTAGCGGAGAGAGGCATTAGCACCCTGGCTGTCAATCACATGGCGGAATGCGGGGGCTGGGTTAGGCTAGGCTGGGCTGGGCTGGGCTGGGGGGTGTCTAAACAATTATCATTTGCACAAAGACCAGAATTGTCAAGATCACACTCATTTTGGCACTCTCAAACAATCTGACTGAATAGAAAGCATTTATATTTTATGAACTAAGAAAACATGAATGCTTACATTAAAAAATTGATGCTAGGGTGGTTGCTCGATCGTTGCTAGTCAATAGATCCCATCTATACGTCTGTGCTATATTCTGGACCCCATATGCGGCTCAGGATCCTCCTTCAGTACAAGAATACACTTTTAAAAATAACGCTTCTTTATTGGTCTTGATGGTTCCATGCAGCAGCTTTAACATCCATGGAAGCTTTCCATTCCACACATGGTTCTTTATAGTGGAAATAGATTTCTTAGATTTTTTTAATGTTCTTCACATTTAAGACAAAAATTGTTCTTTTAAGAACTATTCACTTAAAGGTTCTTTAGGGAACCCAAAATGGTTCTTCTACACTCTTAAAAATGAAAGCACCAAAACAAGATTTTTGCAGTGATGCCATAGAAGAACCATTGTGGGTTCCCAAAAGAACCTTTAAGTGAGCACTTCCTAAGGACGATATTTTTGTAGCGTGAAGAACATTTTAATAATCTAAAGAACGTTTTTCCACTTTAAGGAACCTTTTGTGTGATAGAAAGGTTCCATGGATGTTAAAGGTTGAACCCAATAACTTAAAATGGTTCTTCTGTGGCATCACTGCGAAAACACCCTTTTGGAATCTTTATTTTTTCATTCGCCTGGAGAAAAATAATAAGTTTGGTTGCTTTGAAAAGTAGTAATCCACTTTTCCTCAACAAGTCGCATTATTTTATTAACTTCCTCAGCACAAAGCTATGCCCTAAAGTTTGAAACTTTGTACCTTAACGTATGATAGTACACTCTTAAAAATAAAGGTTCTTTATTGGCATCCATAGTTCCATGAAGAACTTTTAACAACCATGGAACCGTTCCATTGCACAAAAGGTTCTTTATAGTGGAAAAAGGTTATTTAAATTATTAAAATGCTCCTCACACAAAGAATAAAAATGGTTCTTTAAGGAACTGATCACTAAAATGTTCTTTGGGGAACCAAAAATGGTTCTTCTATGGCATTGCTGCAAAAACTCCCTTTTGGAATCTTTATTTTGGAACCTTTGTCACCGTTTTATTATCTGCATGTATGAAAACCGTAATTTCGGGTCAGCAAGCTGCATTATTTTATTCACTTCCACAGCACAAAGTCATGCACCAAAATGTAAAACTTAGCAATTGTCCAAATCTAGAACCCTAAGTCTGATAGTACACTCTTAAATATAATGGTTATTTACTGGCATCTATGGTTCCATGAAGGACCTTGAACATCCACAATCATCTGGTGAGACTTCTTGTCCAGTATTGGGCATGCATGCAGGTTTAAAGAAACATCAATGATTAACGAGACAATTCAGTTCCATAATAGCATCTAATGTCAAAAGGATCGCCTGTTAATTCGTCTCGGCAGTGGAGGTTGAAATAATCCAATGCAAATCGTTCTTTTGTACACAATCCCTTTGGCCTTAATTGTGGTGGCGGTTTGAACATGGTGTGTGACGAAAGTTGTCATCGCTTGCATCCACGTCTCTCTGAGCAGAACAGAAACAGCAAGAAGTTCTAACAAGAAACAGTGTGCCAGGTGGCGAACTGGCTGTACCAGCACAACGCACAATCTGTCCGCTTCTACATCCAAAGCACTAGCAGCTGCCATCAACAGCCCCACACTCACACTCTCCCTCACACTCTCTCTCTCTCACACACACACACACACACACACACCCCTAAAACATGTTTGCTTCCTCCACTGCTCTCTTGTGACTGATAAAGCCACAGGTCGGCCTTCACCACTTTTTAAGGGTTTGTCATTTTCAAGTTACATTTAAAAAACTACATTTAAATTATATTTTGTGTTTAGGCCACACTTTAGTGAACAACAATGTGCTTTCTCGCTGGAAAGATCTGCTAATCCAAAATTGAGTAGTTAAGAGATTTTTCTGGCTAAATTTTTGTGAAATATAATCCAAAATTGTAAATTTAGAGATTACACCTAAAATCCAAAATTGGCCTTTTTACTTTCTTAATAGACATTTGTGCTCTTATTGTGACCAATTTATATCTGTTTCACTTGAAAATATGTAATTTTACAGAAGTAATATGTGTTGCGAAGTCTTTGTATGTTGACTTTAAACTCTTTTTTGGGTTACATTGTTTGAAAAATGTAATTCAAAATTGTGGTTATGACTTATGTTTGTGCATATAAAATCTACCAGAGTACTTTTTGTCCCACAATTTACCTTATTTACTATATTAACACATATTCCTGGTCTTATTGTGAACAATTAATTGGGGAAAAAGATTAAACTGTACATAAAAATGTAACTTGAAATGACTTTCCTTTCAGGTGATGTCATCAAGCCCTCTTATTTTTAACTCCTCCCCCAACCATCTTCACAATCCAATTCATTCCCGGCAGTTAAAATCAAGTCCTGCCTTACATTTATTTTCATTAAAATTTCAATTTAATGCAAATGTATCACATATTAGAAAAATGTATTTACTTGTGGATGTTGTTTCATGCTTGCTCCGCCTCAGAAATGACATTATTTTTGGATGATGTCACCAACTCCTCCCCCAACCACATTTTCATGATCCAATTCCCTCCAAGTACATACAATCAAATCCTGTCCTACATTTTTCCCATTGACATTTTGAGTTTTAATGTAAATATGTCACATTAGAAAAACTAAATTGCTTGTTGGTGCCATTTCATGCTTTTTGGCTTACTTTTTTTTTTATGTATTTCAAAACTGTGCTTAAGACTTTGTGCATATAAAATCCACATAAGCACATTTTGTCCAAGTCCTCAAAATTACTTTAATTACTACAGTCCTGGTCTTATTGGGAACTGTCACCAAGCCCTCTTAGTTTAAACTCCTCCCCCAACCACATGTTAATGATCCAATTCATTCCAAATGGCTAAAACCCAGTCTTGTCCTACTTTTTTTTTTCCCACTGAAATTTACGGTTTCACTTTAAATGTGTCACATTACAAAATAAAATTGGTTGTGGGCCTGTTCCATGCTTTTTGGGTACTTTTTTATATACAAATATAATCCAAAATTGTGGCAACTTTGTGCACTTAAATCCTCATGAACACATTTTATCCATGACTACTGGATTCTGTTTCCTGCCAAGGGTGATACACTGCATGTTACCGAGGACAAAACATGTCACGTAGGACTGTGCTTTGAAATCATCCCGGCCTCGGCAATTTTTATTAAGACAACCAAGAACAACGATTGCTAGTATGCGTTTTAATCACATTTGCAATTTTTCCACGTTTTCAATTAGAGAACTGAAAAGCCTGAAAATCTGTCGACATGTACAGATTAAACGACCGTAAAACGAGGGCGACTGGAGGTACAAATCCACCTCAGCGCTCGTAAGCTTCCGCTGCAACCCGGCGGCTAATAATAGAAACTTGGCAAAGTTCTGCACATTTCTTATTGGTCGTATAGTTTGATTTCACATTTAGCATGTGCGGCCCCCCCCCCCCGCGTAAACACGGGTTTTCTCTTTTTCCGTCGACATGTACAGATTAAACGACCGTAAAACGAGGGCGACTGGAGGTACAAATCCACCTCAGCGCTCGTAAGCTTCCGCTGCAACCCGGCGGCTAATAATAGAAACTTGGCAAAGTTCTGCACATTTCTTATTGGTCGTTTAGTTTGATTTCACATTTAGCATGTGCGGCCCCCCCCCCCTCGCGTAAACACGGTATTCTTCTCTTCCCGCCATACAATGAGACTTGAGTGACTCTGGCAGCGAGCTCTGGATCGCTGCTCCTCAATCCACCAGTGTATGTTATCAGCAGGTAAACAAGCTTTCCAACAAAGCCATAAAGAGGCTCATCTCAAAAAAGCTATACAGTCCATCAAAGCTGGTGTCGTTCCTTCTGCACAGGCGCTGTGGCTGCAAAAACGCGGGAAGCTAGCGTCCATTTTCCTTCGCCAGATATCTGCTGATACCACTGGGAAGGTTTGGACCAGTTATCTGTAACTTGTCAAAGAGCAGGAGTGATTACTGCAGATGAAACATGAGATCTTTTTGCCAAGTTCTCGCTAATCTCTTTTTAGTTTGAAAATATTTATTTTCTTCATGGCTAAAAACATCTGCAATCCCCATATTTAAGTTTACACATTACATTCTTGGCCATAACATGCATACACATAAGCAAATCACTATAAATGTACAGAATGTACTAAAATGAAACTCTCTTTGGCTGCCAATCAAAACGAGGAGCTTTTTTCCCAGAGTTTAATCAACTGAATCATCTGGTGTGGTGTGAATACATATTCTATTCTCTTCCATGGCACCAAATATCACGCTATATCCTACGGTCTGTCAATCTGGCTGACACACACACACACGCACACGAACACACGGACACACACACACACGCACAATGATCTTTGTCTACGACATGAAAAGTATCTTAATACAAACTCTATTAATGCTGCATTTGAAATAGAACGTTTAGCTTGCAAATGTATAAATATTTGCGGCACATATCGCAGCGTTTGATGAGCATGCTGTAATGATATATTACAAGCTGAGGCATTACACCTTCTGTCATCATGTGGACACAAGCCACGTTCACACAAGACGCAAAAGGTGAGAATCATGTGGCGTTTCTGTGACCGGCAGCGGTTCATCCTGTTGCGGTGAACAAATAACAACGCACTCGATGACTTTTAATTTTGAATTTGTCTTTAAATTCTATATACGCTACACTATAAGAATACACTAATCTGCTAAATAAACCACAACTAAACATCTTTAAGCGGAGCGAATTTGTCATGTAAAATCCTGAAGGGGTTTATTTTGCGACATGAAGTACTGATTTGAGTTCATGTCGCATTTTATAATCTTAACTTCATAATATCTTCAAGCTTCCACTGAGAGAAAATCCTTTACAGTGTATAAAATAATCGCCTAAGAAACAAGAGGAAGGCTGCAACAATATTAAAGGCATTAATACTGAAGTCCTCTGAGGTAATTTTTTACTACAATCCATAACTGAAACGCAATATTGCTGGTTGCGCAAAATATTAGGGAAATGAAAGTAGTGCCGGTTTCAGTTTCCCGGATGAGCGAAGTGGCAGATCGCTAAATGTCGCAATATAGTAAGGCTGTGCAAAAAATCAAATGCGATTTTTATGTTCATCTTGTCAGTAAAGCCGGTTCTGTGATTAGTAGTAAATCTCCAGCACGTGCTTTCAGATGGAGCAGCATTTACTACACAGAGCTGTAGATCACTGACGAGCTACGCAAAATCACGTTCATAATCGGCAATGAATCGCCTGCGATTTTGAACGCTATTTTGCGTAGCTTGTCAGTGAACTACGACTCGGTGTAGTAAATGCTGCTCCATCTGAAAGCACGTGCTGGAGATTTACTACCAATGACAGAACCGGAAAATTGCATTCGATTTTTTGCACAGCCCTACGATATATTGTCAAAATTAATTTTGTCTAATTGTTCTTGATTTATCAGCAAATTGACTGGTAACATTTCCATGAGCAGTCATGTTTATTTATTTTATGTATTAACCCTTAAATGCATACCTCGGGTCTTTAGCTACCCGGGACATCATTCTCTACCCTCTCCCTCCTTCATTTTTTTAAGTTAGACTGTGTAAGTGCGCGCTGACAATGACGGCGTTGGTCAAATCATCTGCTCAAATTGAACCCTTTTAAGTTTCAAAAGGTAACGAAATATGCTTTATTTTATTCTTCTGTAATTGTTCTTAAAATATCAAGAGAGCTTTTTGCTATTGTTAGAGATCCATCTGTGCTGTATATATAGGTCCCGGTCGCTAAAGACCCGAATATGTAATAATGATTGGCGAAACATTCATGCATTTAAGGGTTAAATATAAAAGCTGAACTGGGTGATTTTTCCATGTTAGAATACTTTCTTTTATCTCGGGTTAATATACAAAAACAACTACAGACCTTAGTCATGTTAGATGCCATTTTTAATTTAGCACAGATGAAATTGAGGCTGTGAGGATAGACTTACAGTCTTTACAATGGCATGCACTGCATAAAGGTCACAATTTTTGCAACTTTCAAAAGTGTTTTATGGAGTTTTTGTCCACCGGAATTTTTTTTTTCTCCAGAAAAATAAACATTTGTATGTTGTTAAACAACATTATCCATTTAACGTACTGTACTTATGTCCCTCACAGCCTCGTTTTTTAATTCCTGTCAAAATATGGCACTTCTCTGACTAAGGTCTATCAGCCATTTGTATCAGTTGACTCTTTGGTCTAGCCAGCACAGCAAAACTCTATCAACCAATGACGGGAGTCTGGGGGCGGGGCTATCTGTAGACTGACCAATGGCAGATGTGGGGAGTGTTCAGGAATTCATGATTTAATTTCACAATACAAAACTGGTAGCTCAGAAATCACGCTTCATTTTGCGTGAGATTTATATGAAGTTTATAATAATTGTAATAATCGTCTAAGGGGATTTGGTCTAAGTTTATTTAGATCTGAATACCTGTGTGAGGTTGGATTAATCACAGACTCTTGCATGGCACTAAAAGTCTGAAACATAATTTAAAGATGAAAAAGGTCTTTGTATGGCTCTGATACACAATTTAAGAGAACTGAACATCAAATACTGTATGATCAAACAAACACTGCTTCTTTTCTCAATAACCCATGACATGTGCTCTTTAACGTTTATCTCTTACCGGGAATGTACAATCCTCTGTCTTGATTAGAGGCACTCCAGGCGAATGAAACATGTCTGTTTAATGATCGTTTTGAATGTGCGCGGCAATAAAATAATCTTTTGAGTGGCTGTATATTACAGATCCAAAATCTGTTGCTCAATTTCCACACACAAAGAAGGAAATTTGATGGAATTATAGCTATTTCCAGGTCTCATCTCTTACGTAAAGAATAAATGTTGTTTAATTTCTTCATTTTGATGTGTTGACACATTGAGCCCAGATCATTTTCCACTCAAACCCCTAAAAGCTCCATCTCTATTATCGACAGCAATGGTGGGATATTAGTTGACAGCTGTTTTAAGTAGTTTTGTAATAGGCATGATTATAGGCATCAAGATTTAAAGAGTCTACTCTGACAGCAGAGTTGCCAATTGGCATTTATAAAACGCAAAATGTGAATGATGATATTTTTATGCTTAGTTCATTATTAATATAACCTAATCTGCTTTAAAGTCAATCAAGACGGACCCTATTTAACACATACTGCTATTGAAAAATTGAGAAAGGCTAAAAACAACCCGTTTTATAGAGACTTTTTTCACCATTGAATCATTTCCTGATGGGTGCCGACCTATTAATGTACAGTTATTTCATAACTATAAAACATCTGTTGTAAAATTGATTTCAAAGACGCATCAATCACAATTTATGCAATTGCAAAAAGTGGCAAAAATGGCTACGTCATGCAAATTCAAAACACAGCAAATACACATTTAGTTGAAAATTAAGTTGTGACTGAATTTATGTCTCATAGACTATGATCTGTCCTGTGAGAAATGTGTTTGACTCAACTATGCTCAGATTTAGAGTAAACTGTGAGATACTGATACTCAAATCAATCATGCCGTAGTTACTGCGTTATTTTAGATGATAACTGCATGCGCATCATATTGTGTCTTTATAAATCATAAAAGTCATTGCATCAATGCAACAATGTACTTGCCTTGGCTTAGCGGTTCATGCTGTGGTGCTCACATGGACATAAGTTTGAGTTCTTCTCATCTGACGTCCTGTTTCTGGATCTTTCATTTTCATTTCCACATCACACATCTTAATATACTGGATTAAAAAAAATAAAATTAACTCACAATATTGAAAGATAGAAATCACATTAGTTTACTTCTATTACAATATCATAATAAAGAGAGCAAAAGAGGTGAATTTCCAAATCATTTCTTTTAACAGTTACCTGTTTTGATGGGTTGTTGTCGTTTTTCCCCAGGTGCTGCATTTCTAACATGAACAACTGGCAATTCATTAATAAATATGACATGTTTTTAAGTCACATTTTTTCAAATAAAACATCTTGAAAATATAGATTTCATTAATAATAAACGCATAATAAATTTGTCATGTGTCCCCCATATCACTTTCCATCCTATTTGTTTTTTTTTTGTAAAATTCCTTTAACTTACAACAGTCAGACATTATGCAACAGGAAGTGACATCATTTTGGAGGGAAAATAACAGCACTAACAAAAATACCAGCAATGGATTGGTTAAATTGTTTTGTAAAAGTACTTTTAAAACAAAACTCACTTTGACACTTGTTTGATAAAATGAAAGAAATCAGTTTTACAATATCAGCTTGCCAAAACATGGTTTGAAAATATAAAAATTAGTCTTAATGTAAACTAAGAGAATTCCTATTTCCATTCTGTGTATTAAAAATAACAATAATAATAATCTGATTATAATTAATAACGCTTAAGTGCCTGAGCCAAAGCATATTTCAGATAGACCCATGTACAATTTAACAGAAATACTTAAATTACAAAACAAGTGTATTCTTTTCTTTTTTTTTGTAAATTACATAAACTCTTAAAAATAATGGCTCCAAAAAGTTTATTTTTTCTTGTAGCAATGCCATAAAATAAACTTTTTTTTTTTTGGAACCTTTACTCTTAAAACACCCATTTTTTTCTTAGTGTGAAGAACATTTTAATAATCTAAAGAACTTTTTTCCATTATAAAGAACCTTTTGAGGAATGGAAAGTTTCCATGAACGTTAAAGGTGCTTCATGGAACCATATGCCAGTAAAGAACCTTTATTTTTAAGAGTGCAGTTTAAAAATGACCAGCTCTGCTCACTATCTGCACAAATAAAAGTGAGAAAAAAATGTAAAATATTAGAAACCACGTGCATTGTCATCAGACTGTTAATTCAGTATATTATCAGCTTTTTGGTGAAGCAAACACCGTTTGGAACGATGTCACACCAGCGCCGAGCTCCGTGGTGTCTAGCATGGGTAAGTCCCGGCTCCACAGTGGGGGGCTGTAAACATTTACACTGAGAGGCTGTCCATTCCACATGGTTCTCCTCCACCAGCAACCTCAGCATCTCGCGTTTAGTCATTCAGGCCTGTCCCGAGATACTACGAATCACACCATCAATTTATGAAAACGCCATCCAAATGTGACAGCCGACTTATGCTAAACGGTGCAAATAAAGCAAAACATTGCCGAAACACCCCTAGGCCCACATGGTACCGAAGGCTCGGCGGAGAGCTGCTATGCTCCCCGCTGTGAACTGGGAAAGTGATGTTGGTGCGCCGTGCTCCTCCAAGAGGGTAATACCGTTCCCGGGCCCCGATCGAAGCCCTTTTGAAGTCTGTTGCATGCGAGAGCGTGCCAACATTAGCACAGAACAGTAGCTAATGCCCCCACAAAAGCCAACATTCGACAAGGACCGAGGTGAAAGAGAAAAACGTCTAAGTTGGGAATAATTCCCTCAACCGCCATACCTCAGCACTGCTTTAATTTTAGACGGACCACGTTACGTAAGTGATAGACAATAGCAATAAAATGGATCCCATTAATTCCTGACATGTATGGGCTTGTTTGCTATTCATTAGTTTAGTTGACACAATAGAGGCGTAATTCTTTTAAAATCTTCCGTTCTGCTCGGTTGGAAGTGTTGAAGAGCATCAATAGGCGATGATTGCAAAACTTATGTAAACAAGTACTTACAATCATAGCGGTGCGCGCATTTGCATAGGGAGAGAAACAGACTCGGGGGCATATTTTAGGGTCTAAAATCTTTGAACAAGTAAAAGCCTTTCAGAGTATATTTTCCACTCAAAAAGCTCTTTAAAATGACGTGCAACTGGAACCGTACACAACTATATCAGTACCGGAGAACGGATGTTAATGGGAAACATCTTCAAGCATGAAGGCCAAAGCTTTATTGTACTTTGATTCAACAAAAAAGCTTTTAAATGTATTGAAAGGGCATCTCTTTCATCTCAATAAAAAGAAAACTATTCCAATACATTTGCAATATTCTCGCTATGACGCATGAGAAAATAAAGTTCTTGAAACGGACGCGGTGGGTAATGCAATCCACGAGGAGTTTGGGATCAAACCTTTATTGTTTTGAAAACTCTAAATTCTTTTACAATAGTCATTTTTTGTTACTGTGTGATGAATAATATACAATGTCGTCATTAAATTCAATAAAGACACACATTCACATACATGAAATATTACTTTCTAGATTTCCACATCCTACAACAGAGGGAAGATATGTGCTGCTTTTCTTTTGATGCTTGTTTTTTGACAGCACAAACCTCCCTTTTGAATCGACGAAAGCATCGTTTTTTTTTCCAAAAGTGCATCTGAAGGATTGGGAGGCCTCTGCGGCGGGCCGTCCAAATGTACATCATAATAAACAGGCGGGTCATACTGTGCTGCGAGTAACAATCAGCAGGTTTTCACCGATATCTCCGACTACAACGCATATCCAGACAAGTAAATTAAAGAAAATATTATCTATATGCATGCCATGACCATTCCTCTGGTAACATTTACAATAAATGTATATTTTCATAACCTTCTGAAATAAGTAAGCTGATCATGATAGTGCTTCCCCCCTAACCCGACCATAATATTAATGATGAACTAATATGTAACATCCAAATACATTTTGTTCATTTTACAGACTTGTAGTGACAGCTTCAGAGCCATCGTAGGAGGAGGCAATGCCCCGATAAAGTTAGAATCATTTGGTCCACATTTACAAATCCTCTGTGTATAAAAAAATGAGATAAAATGGTTTGCAACAGAGGCAAAAAAAAGAAAAGGAAGGGAAAAACGATTTCGTCTTCTGATGTTGACAAAACTAAGCGAGTCTGCTTAAAAAAAGCAATAAAAACATAATGAGCTAATTACAATATGATTAATTTGTACACTATTACACTTTCTTGTTCCAAGGCACGGCCTTTACTCTGTAGAATTTAGTGCCGAGAGGAACTTTGAGCGAGTCTGCTTAAAAAAGCAATAAAAACATAATGAGCTAATTACAATATGATTAATTTGTACACTATTACACTTTCTTGTTCCAAGGCACGGCCTTTACTCTGTAGAATTTAGTGCCGAGAGGAACTTTGAACCGGTTTTGAGCCTGGAGACAGACAATAACAAAAGAAACACATTCAAAATATGTAATAGAATATCACATGAAAATAAATAAATAAAATAGATCATTTAATATAAGTGCCTGCAGTAATGATTAGCAGCTGATTATAAAATGCACAGTTTTCTGCTCAAAAGCAGAATTAAATGCATGATTTTAAATCAATGTTCTCTTCCTGATGTACTTAAAGGGACTTAGTATCAGCAAACGTTTTAACTGTTAATATTTGTCTCAAATATAAGCAATGTTAACCAAAAACAGACAAATTTCAGGAAAAATGGGCTAGTGCTTTGTCATCGAGGATGTTATATAATGAGAGTGCAATAATTCAGTTTGCACAGTGTCAAAATTATTTACTGAAACATAATTGTACAAAAACACTCCGTTTAGAGCATTCGCAGAAATAATAGAATAATAACGGTTACCTTTTTGGCTTGGCAATATTCCTTCTCCATGACTTTTCCTAGAACCCATGGCCGTCTTGTTGCTCCTGTCGCTAAAAAAAACAAAACAAACCAAAAAAAAAAGTATAATTGATATACAATAAAAATGTGCTTTATGTAAAATAAAACTACAAAACAATTTATCAGGAGTAAAATGCATTCTCTTTTTTTTATCTAAACATTTTTAAAAAAAATTCAATTTACAAATGCATTGATACATTAATATATAGAGTATCAGCAAACGTTTTAACTGTTAATATTTGTCTCAAATATAAGCAATGTTAACCAAAAACAGACAAATTTCAGGAAAAATGGGCTAGTGCTTTGTCATCGAGGATGTTATATAATGAGAGTGCAATAATACCGTCAATGATGCACAGTGTCAAAATTATTTACTGAAACATAATTGTACAAAAACACTCCGTTTAGAGCATTCGCAGAAATAATAGAATAATAACGGTTACCTTTTTGGCTTGGCAATATTCCTTCTCCATGACTTTTCCTAGAACCCATGGCCGTCTTGTTGCTCCTGTCGCTAAAAAAAACAAAACAAACCAAAAAAAAAAGTATAATTGATATACAATAAAAATGTGCTTTATGTAAAATAAAACTACAAAACAATTTATCAGGAGTAAAATGCATTCTCTTTTTTTTATCTAAACATTTTAAAAAAAATTCAATTTACAAATGCATTGATACATTAATATATACAATTAATAAATAAGAATAATTAAATTGAGTAAACGTACTTTGAAAAGAGCAACAAAAAATATGCAAAACCATCTTGTTGGAGCAGAAATGTTTCAAATATGTCAAATCTAATATATTGAATTAATCTGTCTCTTTAATGAGTCTTCCTGTTGTGTGTGTGACTGACCTGGTTTGAGGTCCAGTGCAGTGAGAGACTCTGAGTGCAGGAAATAAAGGGTGGGACCAACAGTGAAGAGAACGTAATTATCGTGCCTTTCGTCCAGGATTATGAGAACCAAGTCGCCCACCTGAAAACTACAAAAAGAGGGGTTCTCAAATGAGGTGGAGGGCTAAAATAGCTCAAATCATTAATGCTAATATCCAAGAATACCTACTCTCGAATAGCGATTTTCTCCGAGTGCCGTGACGAGACGGACGACATACTCTGTGACATCTGTAAAACAAATTGCTAGACGGTTCTGGTGATATTTACACTGGTAAATGTTTGTTATGTTGCTTTCGTACACATTCTGCAACCGCTATAAAAATAAAACGGCATACACTGTATTGCAAAAAAAATCAGTTTTGGTTAAATGCAACATTGATGAATCTCATAAATGCCTCCTGCCATTTCAAGTGCTTGTAGGACGGAGTTTGTACCTAAAACAAATGTATGTGTGCCATCTAGTGGTAAGGAGTAGAACAGTCTATTAAATAGCATGCATTGGTAGTACACTGTAGGGACAGAGAACAATGGGTCTCTAAAATACGTTGTAACATACATAGATAATAAATATGAAATATGGGATTTAAACACATCTGTAGTCGTTTCATTTCAGGCTTGTTTGCAAATGAGCTGAAACTCAGCCCTAGCTCAATTACCCAGGCACATTTCAGAGCTGTTTTTCAGACTAAATTCATCTTGTGAATCTGCCCCGAGCTGTCAGGACTCTAAAGTGTGGGTTACGTGTCTCATAAGATGCGTCTCGTGGCCAATAAGACGGTGATTGTAATTTTGCTAAAGAGATTAAATCTATTTGCAGAAATAGTCCCAGGGGAAATGTAATTAAATTATATCAAAGAGTCTCATGTTTTAATTAACTCCTGATAATGTGCAAGTAGTTACTGTCTTAACAACAGCAATGTAATGTCTATGAACTATACAGTGAAGATAGGATATATCAAGTATTTTGCATATGGATATTAAAAATATATATATATTAAAGAAACGTTACAAGTTTTTTTTTTTTCAAAATGACATGAATGCCTTTAATGATCGCTGACCTGCATTAATTGAGTGTATTGTTCTATTTACCATCACTAATTACTGCTTTTAATTGACTGTTCAAGTGGTCAATTATAAACTGAGATCAAGCACAAAGGACACAAATACAGACGATCAATTTAAACGATGTTTAACGATGTTCTCATACAATTAACACATTTAGATGAAATATAAGAGCCAAAATTGTAACCAAACACACATTCATGTACAAATAAACTACAATATATTTACCAATCTTTGACTAAGTCTTTTGTTTTCTTCCTCCTTCATATGTAAGGTCTGAAACACAATAACAAATAATTGCATATAAAAATATATTTAAGAAATGCAATGATTACATTTTGTCAATAAAGTACTACATGAAATAAAAACATCAAAGTGTGTGTGAGAAAGTGAATTACCCTTTCCAAAATCAGTATGCGCTGTTTCTCTTCAGACAGCATAGGGTTTTCACTGCATCAAAATACACAAAATAAATGTCACAAACTACACAGTTCAATAATTCAGCTTTGAAAGGAACAATTTTCTAAAAGCCAATCATAATTCGTTAATGTGTCAAGATTAAAAACAACATTTCTGACTGATGAAAGGAAATTGCTGAAGTCTCCTCACCCACAGCAAGCACTTGACTCACATCTTTCCTCTTCTATCTGATCTACTCGGCTTTCCTGTCTCAAATACATTCATTCAACTTCTTTAAAGATACAGGGTCTACAAAACATGGTCTTGCCTCTCTCCACAAATAGATCCTTCTTACATACTTTTAAACCACGACTAACTAACTACTGCTGACATTCTGCTAGAAATATAAAAAAATGAATGATAATAAAATTATACATATGTGTGTGTGTGTATCAATAATAAATGTGTAGATTTTTGACTACAAGCAGCATATAAATCACTAATTCTGTTCAAAAACTACAAACTATATAACTTATTAACTGCCCTCTGTTATTATTATTATTATGAAAAAAATGTTTTAATATAGTGACTATATAATTTTTCAAATAAGTCTATAAATTACTAATTCTGTTAGTAAAAACTACAAGCTATATAACTTATTAGCTCCACTCTGTTATTATTATTATTATTATGAAAAAAATGTTTTAATATAGTAATTATATAATTTTTCAAATAAGTCTGTAGATATACATCTATAGATTTATATAACATTTGCAGATTTTTGACTACAAAAAGCATATAAATCACTAATTCAGTTCAAAAACTACAAACTATAAAACTAAAAACTCTTTTGTTTTTAAAAAATGGTTTTAATATAATAAATAATTTTTCAAATAGGTCTGTAAATATACATCTATAAATGTATATAACATTTGCAGATTTTTGACTACAAAAAGCATATAAATCACTAATTCTGCTCAAAAACTACAAACTATAAAACTCTTCTGTTATTAAAAAATGTTTTAATATAATAATTATATAATATATAATTTTTCAAATAAGTCTGTAGATATACATCTATAAATTTATATTACATTTGCGGATTTTTGACTACAAAAAGCATATAAATCACTAATTCGGTTCAAAAACTACAAACTATAAAACTTAAAACCATTTTAATATAATAATTATATAATATATCATTTATCTGTCAGTAAATATACATCTCTAAATCTATAATAACGTTGTAGATTTTTGACTACAAAAACATTAATTAGCAGTTTAATTCTGTTCAAAAACTACAAACTATAAAACTTATGAAATTATTAAATCTAGCACAATAAATTGTGTTTTATTTCTCTCATAACAAGAAAAATAATGAATGAGGAAAATAAACAGAAGTTTTGTTCTGTAAGCATTGCAAACCTTTTCAACTGTGACAAACTGCATCCCTCCAAAACTTTGACTTTGTTGCTACAAGAGCATGTGAAATCAAGTGTATTGCTACAGCTCATTCAGCTATAGTCTTGCAGTATTTTTAGCACTTCATTATATACTGCAGCTGGCTGTGCAGGTTTGATTTACAGTAATGAATGCTGTTGAGTGAGAACGTAGGCCAACAAGAGTTTGTTCCACTGCTATAATAAAATGAACCATCTTCATTTCAAACCATCTTCTGGATAATTTTAAAGACATACACTCAGCGTGCTGTTGACTTAACTGAGCCAGTTAAGTGTGGTAGTTCAGTTTTTCAGGGTTTATTCATTTAGCTCTTGTATGAATATGTTGCATGGGAACTTCAGCCCAGATGCTTACTGCACTGTCATCATGCTGGCCTCCACGGCCGACTCCACCCTCTCCTCGTCCTTGAATGCAGCCATGGACGCCAATCTCTCTGGATCAGGGGTGGACGGCGAGAGTGCTTCAGCATGGGTGGGCCCACAGGCGCCGTGAGCTTCCGTGAAGACCGGGATGGGATTGGGCTGAAAGAAGGATGAAGAGATGAGGACGGTGCTTCGCAGACGGTTGAGTTCCTCCTCCATCTGCTTCTTCTCCTGAAGGATGGAGGCACGGTCCTCGGAGAGCGTTTCGATCAGGCCTTCATTAAAACAACAAAACAGAGAGGACAATGATCATGAGTGGTCCTTTTTTAGCATTTATTGGTCACACTGACCATTTATGTGCAGTTTGGTAAGAGATGTTTGAAAAACAAGTGAAACTGCTCTAAAACTATATGATAAAAAAAGTTTTTATACCTTTATCTTTCTCTTGTTGCTGCGTCAAGTTTTTGAGCTTCTCAGTGAGATCATTGATGATTTGTTCTTTCTTTAGTTTCTCCCGGGTCACAACAGTATTGAAGTTTGTCTAGAAATGAGCAGTACATTAAAACAAGCAATTTTAGGGTTTTTAGATCAACAATAACTATATTTTCATTCAGTTAAGTTTTTTTGTTGGGGGGGGGGGGTTATCGTCGTCTTCTTTTTTTTACTTGCCCGAGCAAATTTTTTTTACTAAAAAAGGAATTATTTTCAGCTACAACGCAAACAATTACTGGTTTTTTTTAAATTACTCATCCAGTATTGTATTATTATTAATGTCAGTCATTTAATTGAATGTCAGCTTGTTAGATAATCTTACCTTGGTGCCATTTAAATCAGCAACAACTACATTTAATTGAATTTTTAATATTAATATGTTTAAAAATGTAAGATGTAGTGACTCAATGGCTTTGCCAACTTTTGAATTGCAGTGACAACAAAACGTCAGCTTAATTAAATTCTTACAGTTGAGATACTTTATACTGCTAACCTGCTGCTCGGCAATGAGCGAGGTCTTCAGGTTCTGCATCTCCTCGTTCTTTGTGCGTTCCAGGAGCTCTAGTTGGGCCAGGAGCGATGCCCTTTCCTCGGTCCACTGGCCACTGTCCAGTGACAATGCAGTGCTGGTCTCCACACCAGTCTCTGTCTTTTCTACAGTAGCTGCCACTCTGCAACACAGAAGCAGGTGTGAAAATAGACTCCACCATACTGTAAATCAACCTGACTTTGCATTAATTACTACTAAGAAGACATTTAGCTGACGCTTCCTTCTACAACAAAGTACACAATGCTAATTCATAAGCAGAGGAAGTTATTACATTCTGAAGATCCTTCTTTGCATCTTGTGCATAGACAAACTATTCACAATCAGACAAGAACATGTGTTAATAAGGGAAACACCAACAATTTAGTCTCTTTCCCGAGCTCTAAATGGGTTTATTATTTGCAGGGTTTGAACCTACAACCTTTTATTGCTAGCTTAGAACTTTAACCACTTGGCAACACCCACTTTTTCTAAAGTGTTTCTTGTTGGTAAAACATTAGTCACCAGAATAAATAAATATTCAAAAACCTCCAATTTACTGGGATTGGTGTAAGACTTGAACACAAATCTGTTTTCTGTTTTTAATTAATCCCTATTTTACAGGCACATGTAACAGGGTTATCACATTTCTTGCTAATTTCTACTTAAGACATGTTTTAATGAAACGGTTCACAGTTTTTGTTGGTTCTTTTTGATGTGCTAATTATTCACAAGAGTGAATGAAATCAGAAAGAGTAAGTGAATGCATGTAGCTTGTGTGTGTTTTCTGTTTTTAATTAACAGTAAAGTTAGAGGTAGAAGCTTTCATTTCAATGGACTAGAGCAGCATTGTTTCAGTCATTTCATTTGTGTCCTCGGCAGATGCTTCCCTCACACAAAATTGCAAGATTTATTGAGTTTTTAATGACTAAATCAACAAGAAACTGAGGTTATTCAGTTTTATTATCAAACAAACCAACAGAAATAACACAACCACATTAAAAACATTATTTAAAAAATTTTCTTTAAACAAGATTATGAGGAGTATTTGATTCTGCAAAACTCTGAAACAATGCTAAGATGGTGTGGGTGTTTGCTATGCCATTGTTAGAGCGTTCTGGGTGCTTGCCCAAGTCAAAAGAGCCCATCCAAAAAAAATAAAAGTAAATAAATAAATAAAATATTCCCCAGTTTGGTGTCAATAAGATTTTCTATTTCAAAGAAATTGATATTTTTATTCAGTAAGGAATGCATTAAATAGATTAAAAGTGACAGTAAAGACTTTTATAATGGTACAAAATAATTATTTTTAATGTAAATGCTGTTCTTTTGAACTCTCCATTAATCAAATAATAAAATAAGAAATGTTTCTTATGCATCAAATCAGCATATTAGAATGATTTCTGAAGGATCATGTAACACTGAAGACTGGAGTAATGATGCTGAAAATTCAGCTTTGATCACAGGAATAAATTACTTTTTTTTTTTAATATTCAAATAGTTATACTTTCATTCAATCATTCATACATTCTCAGATTGTTAAATTATTGATAACATGTCTGTTATTCCTGGTGAGCATGAGAGACTTCTCCCAAAAACATTAATAAAATCTTACCAGCCCCAAACTTTTTGAATGGTAGTGTTTGTCTCAGATGCTCTTTCAAAGTAAGATAACTGCCTATTTTATCATCCAGCAGCCAAAATTTGCAACTTTGGATGGAAACATAGCTACTGTCTGATGCCCAAAAGTGCCCAAAAGCTAAAACTTAGAAGGAAAGTTTATCCAAAAATGAAATTTCTGTTTTACTCACCCTCATGTCATTCCAAACCTGAATGACTAACTTTCTACTGTGGAACACAAAAGAATAAACATTGGGCCCCATTGACTTTCGCTGTAAATACTATGACATTTTTAAAAATATCTTCTTTTGTGTTCCACAGTCAAAAGTTTGGAACGACGAGTTTTCATTTTTTGGTGAACTATCCCTTTGAGGTTAGAGGTTGCAGAAATCCATACATTTAAGTATAAGCAATATTAAGTACCATTTATAATTTAACAGCTATTTGCTTTAAAGTGCCCCTATTATGCCATTTCCAATATTACCTTTCATGCAGTGTGTAATGTAGCTATATGTGAATTTAAACGATCAGCAAAGTCATGAAGCCGAAAGTGCACGATAAAGAAAGTTATTGTCTCCCAAAATAAAGAATCGACTCTCTACGAGTAGTTAGTAATTCGAATCCCACTTCCGTGACAGCTACATGTCATGGGGTAACACATTTGCATAATTTCTGCCTATGTTCTATGTTGGCCGGCAGCGAACAACTTGACCCCGCCCACAAACACGTCATTTTACTGACAATTGCTTCTCTAATCTCGGGGAGTTCGGGATTCACTAAACGCTCTTGAAAGATGGCTCAGTATTGTTTATTTGGACCAGCTGGCTCCAATGAATCACAAGTAGGATAAATAATAGATGTTTATATTTTCTATCGCGCATTCAAAATACTGAACTATGGCAATAGGCATATCGTTTCCGACGCGCTGTACGCGGTAGACCAATCACAACAGACTGGGCCATCTGACCAATCAGAGTAGAGCAGGCTCACGGAAAGGAGGGTTTTAGAGAGACTGAATCTTAGAACTGCTTTGAACGAATCGTTTGAGAATCGCTGGAAAATGAGGTGATATTAAATGCACATTTTGAGAAAACGAAAGTGTTTTTTGACCTTGCATGCATGTAATCCTATTGTAGGAGACTCCCAAAACAATATTAGGAAACTTAAAAATGGCCTAATAGGGGCATTTTAAATCTGAATCTTAGAATGATTTCAGTGGGAACGTCTGATTAGAAAACTTGCATTTACTTACGTGTCAGTGGACTGTCTTTCGTTAAGCTGATTTTCAAGTAGTTCAATTTGTCCTAACAGTCTTGTCTCAGTCTCCCCTTTTTGGAGTTGAAAGTCTCTTAAGGCCTCTTGTAATGCAGCTTTGACTGCCTGCTCTTTCTCCTTCTCTGCCCTCTGCAGGGCCTCCACCCTCTCCTGCTCCAGTTTTCCTGACAGTAGTGTGTTTTCCGCCTGCAGGTCTCCGATAACAGTCGATAGCTCTCGCTCTTTCTCCTGGAAAGCCCTCTGCTTATCCTCCTTTTCCCTCTGTAAGGCATCAAGCTGGTTCTGGTGATCGTGCTGGATCTTCTGGACTCGTTCCTCGCAATCTTTCTCTGCCTCTTGCGATTTCTGCTTGAGTGCTGAAAACTCTTGGCGGAGCAGGGTGCTCTCTTCTTCGTGCCGATCCACGAGTTCAGAGATGCAGTGGTCCTTCTCCAACCTCATGAGCGCTCGGAGCTCGGCCAGGCCCACCTCGTACTCTTCATTCTTCTGCTGGAGCTGCTTGTTCAACATGTCGATTTGCGTCTGCAAGGTGGTTGTTTGGGTAGTAAGCTCCGCTTTCAACACCTCCTCTTGGGTGCTTTTGGCCTCCTCGTACTGGAGTCTCATGTCCTCCACTTCGGCCTCTTTAAGAGCCATCTCCACTTCCAATTTGAAGCGGGCGTCCGCAAGTTCAGTAATGCGAGCCTCCAAGTCTTTCAAGCTTCCCTCGCGTTCCTTGAGTTCGGCAGAATGGGAATCCATGAGATCTCTTAGCTTCACCAGGTTCTCCTGGACAAGTTTGTCAAGTGCACTTTCTTTTTCCAATCTGAGAGATTCCAGCTCTGCTTCATGTTGTTGTTTCAACCGTGTCTCCAGTCCCTGAAGGTGCACCTTCTCTGCTTTCTCCATGTCCTGTCTGATTTTCTGTTGGCTGTGCTCAATCTCAAAGTGCAGCTTCTCCAGCTGCCCAGCGACTTCGTCCTTGGACAGCAACGCAGCTTTCAGTTCTTCACTTTGCTTTAAGAGCTTCTGTTCAAGGTCCAGCAGAGTTTGCATGTGAAGATCCTGGAGTTCTTGCATAGAGCGTGCTCTCTCACTCTCCATCTGGGATATTTCCTTCTCCTTGCGCTCCACGAGTCCCTCCAATTCCAGCATTGCTCTCTGGACGTCTCGAACAATCTTCCGATTGCCTTCCAGCTCTTCCAGCAGGGTTTGCATCTGCTTTTCATGATCGTCCTTCAAACTCTGGAGATTGGTTTGTTGTGTTTCTCTTAGCTCCTCCTCGTGACAGTATCTGACACTGTTGAGAGCGTTTCGGACCTCAGTGGTCATTGTTTTCAGGGCGAATCCAAACTCTCGTTGCTCCTTCAGAACCAGTCCTCGAAAGTGGTAAAGGTCTTCTTTAACTTTTCTTAAATTGTTCTGTGACTCTTCTGCAGCAAAGCGGTACCTGTCCGCTGACAGCTTGAGTGCTGCGATCTTTGAATTTTCCTTCTCGAGCGTAGTAGTGTCCTTTATACGCTTGCTATCGATTGCATTAATGACGGAGGAGTAAAGAGACTCCACCATCATTTCTGGGCTTGTGGGATCACTGATGGGATTAGGTGACATCAAGTTCTCCTCAATAACAAACTCATTAACTGCTGACATGAAATCCGACTCAGGACTTTCTGCCAATGAGTCCAAGTCCAAAGAGCCTTGCTGTAATACAGGATCCATATTGGGGTGCCCAATGGTTTCAAAGTCAAAGGTCTGGGCATCTATGCTGTCGGGTGATAGGTCCTCCAAGGGACCAGGAAGCACCAGGGGTTGGCAGTCCGGTGCTTTTAAACTGAGAGTGGACAAAGTTTTGGTGGAGGTAGAGGTGATTTCAATTGTGCTTTCAGATCTGGGTGTTAATGCGGTGGATCTTTGAGCACTCTGGCTAAAGGAAATCTATAAGACAATGCAACAAGTTAAAATCATATGGGAAACGACGTTCCCAGAATAGTCCAATTATACTATATACATTTTAAAAGTTGCAATGTATCAGAAGTAGCGACAGATCTCGCATTCATCACTGCCATTTCAGGTTATGACATTTTAATTAAAAATTATGAGCACAAAAAGAAACATATGCTTGGATGAATCACATTAAGATCAACAAAATGCATTTAGGAAACAGACAGGGTGCATTTCTATTTCATGTCATCTTTACAGGTTTATAACAAACAATACTTCAGACACTTAGCAACAAGCAATCAAAATTAAATGACTGTGAACATAAAGTACCTTTTGTTCATTTAGTAGGTGTGTGATAGTTTTTGACATCTCGTCCACACTCTGCGCAGCCTGAACCAGCTGATGGAGAACCTCAACATGCTGGTTAAGAGGCTCAAAGTCACACAGTGTGGGGACCCTGATGAAGAAAACAGGCTACAGATCATCATTTAGGAGTATTTAGCCATGATTGAAAGGGTAATGGCTCAAAGAAAAGCAGTTTTGCATTGTGAAGTAATGGTAGAAATGTGCATATTGTGACTGGGTATGAGGCATTTACCTGAGGTAAGGCTGAACCTCGGAAGGACAACAGGACTTGAGATACTGCAGGTCACTCAGGGAAATATCTGGAAGCTCAAAGTCAAACTTTCGAGGCTTTCGGGTCTAAACACAAAACAAACAAACAAACAAAAAAAATAATTAATGTTGAAATGTCCCCATAAAGTTCATGAAGGGATCCTGAAAGATAAAAACACTTGTTCAAAGACTCACGCAAAACGAAGAGGGTGGCCATGAGTCCAGTCCTCGAAACAACCGGTTTCTGAGGAACGATTTCCCTGAGACAAACAAAAGCCGTGTTTTCAAAGCAATATGACATTTAATGTGGACTCAGCTGTCCATGTTTGTTCCCAAAACTAAAAGAAGTCATACAAAATATGAAGAATAAACTTACTGAAGAGCTTCCCAAAGGTTTCCCTTTTTACTTTTTCTGCCTCATAGAGGTTTTTCCCATCTTTGACAAGAGCGCTGGCCCACTGGAAGAAAAAATAAATCTTTTTTTTTTTAAACAATAATTAAATGTGCAAAAACATTTATAAAAACAATATAGATATCATATTATTCACTCTCTCTGGTCAAATCACTTCTGGTCACACCCGCATCTCTATAAATTAATGTAGCTGATTCTTACTTGTCTGTAGTGTCCTATGAACATTTTGCGTCTGACCACCTCAACTACGGCGAGACAGTACATCTGTGGCACAGTGCTGAGCGCCTCCACCACCCGCACGCGCTCCAGCAGCTCCGTCAGCAGCCTCAGGAGAGCCTGCAGCTTCTCTCCATCCTGATCAGCGTGAAGCATCACGTAGCAGCACCATCTGATGGAGGAAACACCACAGTGCAGTTAGAAAGCACTTACAATTCACTTCACTTCAAAGTATCGTAGCTCTACGGATTGAAAATAGTCCAAATCAAAGCCAAAACTAGTTACTGTTCTAGCCAAACTAAAAACAGTTTATTTCGCATTGCCCATGAAGAATACAAATGCTGGTCTTACTTGAGTCGAACTTGAAGGTTGTTGGCGAGCTCCTGTTTGGCAGTGGTACACTTCTGCTTGATGTCTAATAGCTTCCTGTGATTGGTTAGCATGATCATCAGCTGATTGGCATGACTCAGACACAGGTCAGGCAGCACCGAGGTGTCCTTCAGGTTTTCAGCCCTCTTCTGATTGGCAAGAAATCCCTAGTAGAAGGCAAATGAGAACACATGAGGAAGAGTAGCTTTCTGAAAAACTTGCGTTTTGCACACCTTTGTAATATATTCATTAGAAACGTGGCTAAAGTTTATTGTTTTGTCGATCTGCCACAATGTAACACAGGTTAATAAAGAGGCTGTAATTAAAGGATGGGGTAGTGCCAACTATATAAGACGTCGCAGTAAACCCACAGCCCACAAAAAAGTATGTGTTGTAACCTACATTTGCAGAGGTTAACCAATCATATATATATATCTTAATGTCACAGTAGCAAAAAACAAAGGTTGGAAAATTGTCATAAAAACTTCAAGGAAAACATAAAATACACTAATGAGCAGAATATGTCCCCTTCAGGCTGTTTTATGCTGACTACAGAAAGGAGCGTTGCTTACCTGAGCAAGTTCCTGCTGTTCATTGACCAACCGTTTACAGCTTGCTATCATTTGGTCGAGAGCATACAATCTGTCCTCAAGACCCTTGATGGCCTTCATGTTCTGATTATCCAATTTGGTAATCGTCTCGCGGCATTCAGTTAGAAAGGGTTGGATCATTCGTGGGTCGAGCTGGAAGCATAAAGAATGGCAGAAACAAATCAGAGTGTTTATGGACAGTAAAATAGTTCATTGGGAGTGTCCTGTGAATGTGAAGATGATATAAACTACTGTTCAAAATTTGGGGGTTGGAATTTTTTTTTTTATGTTTTGGGAAAACGTCTGTATAATCATCAAGGCTGGATTTATATGATCAAAAATACAGTAATAAAAGTAATATTATGAAATATTATTAACATTTTAAATTACTGTTTTCCATTTGAATATACTATCAAATGTAATTTATTCCTGTGATGCAAAGCATCATCTTCAGCATCACATGATCCTTCAGAAATCATTCTAATATACTAATTTGCTGCTTATTATTGTTAGAAATACTGAAAATACTAATATATTTGAAATATATTTTAACTATAAATGTATTTATAATGTATGTACTGTTATTTTGATAAATTTATTTAATGCACATTTACTTAGTGTATTAATGTAAGTATTATTAAGTATTAATATATATTTTTTTTTTAAACTGGCCTCCTCGTACTGGAGTCTCATGTCCTCCATTTCGGCCTCTTTAAGAGCCATCTCCACTTCCAGTTTGCAGCGGGCGTCCGCAAGCTCAGTAATGCGAGCCTCCAAGTCTTTCAAGCTTCCCTCGCGTTCCTTGAGTTCGGCAGAATGGGAATCCATGAGATCTCTAAGCTTCACCAGGTTCTCCTGGACAAGTTTGTCAAGTGCACTTTCTTTTTCCAATCTGAGAGATTCCAGCTCTGCTTCATGTTGTTGTTTCAACCGTGTCTCCAGTTCCTTTTATAACTAAACTACAAACTTTTAAATGCTAGTGTATGTGATGTATAACTGGATGTTTCAGCAACAGTATATGGTTATTTTTCATATTTTTGAAATGAAACAAAACATGGTTTATATTTTAATACCCATTAGGTAATGCTTATATTTGGATATTCCAGTGAATTAAATAGGTTAACCTTTTTTCTTTTTTTTTTTACTTTCTATTAGGAACTTGATGGAGGCAAACCATATGAAGATTATTCATAACAAATGAATGATAAGTCTGACTTGAGCCCAAAAACAGTGTCACATTACATAATGCTTTAGCTGGGGAGGGAAAAAAGTCTTACAACTCTAAACCTGTTTGGATATTTGAGGACATTGTAAAATATGACATCACATCAGTTGAATCCTATATTTTTCTTATAGTATGTTATTATGTTATAGTTGAGATGTTGCTCCTCACACAACTCAATTCTGCACCACATTACACTCTTGAGGTTTTTTTTAACGTCTTACTGATGTCATTACTCTGTTGTATAAGCAACTTAAAGCATTCCTGCTCACTAATAGCTGTGTAAATACATGCAATTTGATATAAATAGTAAAGCAAAATCTCTACTGGGTGACACACCTCTACAGTCACATGGTACACATCATCATAATGCCCATTACTGGCTAGTTTAAAACAATATAAAGGTTGCCACAGGTTTACAGACTGATTCATGATTTGACCAAAACATTCCCTCACAATATGACTCACCCTGTTGATTGAGTCAAAACACTTCCGCACTACTGACTCTACATCGTTAGGTCTGTCCTGAACGTTGATCCAATCCAACAGCGTGACATTGAAAAAAGGTGTGGCTCCACTCTCTGGAGACTCCTCCTCTTCCTCTAGAGCTGCTTTTAGACTACAGCTGCTCTTCAGTCTGTCCTGAGGAGAGGACGACGCCTGGGACGACGCTTCTCCTGAAGCAGAGACCGGCGAGAATGACTTTCGATTCTTCTGGCTGTCAGCAGGACAGAGGATTGTGGACTGGGTGGATGTTTCTCCTACTTCTTCATCCTCATTCTCGACTTCTTCATCTGTGGTTCTTGGGTGAGGGGAGCTGGACTTCTCCAGGCTTTCTCGGTAGCTCTGCCGAGTCAAACACTCTAGCAGAGGAATCTTCGCCATGACTGAGACAGCAGTGCCAAGCCTGATGAATTAACATTAGAATTAGTGATCTATTTATTCCTCTATATATCTATATTGATCTATTTAATCTATATATTAAAGTCCAATACACCGCCATTCAAAAGTTTAGGCTCAGATTATTCATTTATTATTCAGCAAAGACACATTAAATTGATCAAATGTGTCAGTAAAGACATTTATAAAGTTACAAAAGACTTCTTTTTCCAAATAAATGCAGTTTTTTTTTACTTTTCTATGAAAAAAATAAATAACATTTTATCACGGTTTCCACAAAAATATTAAGCAGTATTTAATAATTTTTAACATAATAAGAAATGTTTCTTGAGCAGCAAATCAGCATAGAATGATTTCTGAAGGATCATGTGACACTGAAGTCTGGAGTAATGATGCTGAAAATTCAGCTTTGCATCACAGGAATAAATTACATTTTTAAATATATTCTAATAGATAACAGTTCTTTTAAATTGTAATAATATTTTATAATTTTACTGTATTTGTTATCAAAATTACTTCTTTCAAAAGCGTAAAAAAAAAAAAACGTTACTTTTTTTTTTTTAAACTTACCAAACTTTTGAATGGAAGTGTATCTGCTACAAACACTATTTACAATTACTTAGAATTTAAGAATACTTAAAAAGAAAAAAAACATACGTTTGATGTTTTAACAAAATAACTTAAATTTTTTTAAATTTAAAGAAAGAAAAAAAGTTAGAGTCAAAGGTTCACATACTTTGTGAGTTTAAATTTGATGTCTTCAAAATCCTGTTGGTAATTTGTATAAGCAGTGTCAAATTTCATGAGAAGTTTCTGATAGGATAGAGTGCAGTCATCTAGGTTAGCCATGATGGCCGCCCATCCCTGGTGCTGAAGGTGTTCGTCATGGACCAGACGCTCACAGAACAAGCAAAGCTTCTTGGCAACCTCAAACATTTCCTAAAAAAGGGCACAACAGACCTCATAAGAGTCATTTGCATACAAATGTAAGAAACCCTTCCATCCGAGCCACTGTCATTTACAAGAGGGCTTTGTTACATGCTCTCAAATATAAGTGATGCTCAAACCTTACATAAAAATCATTGATATAACACAGTGTGGATGAGCATAGATGTGTAAAACTGAGTAAATCTAAGAGGACAGAGGTTGGTCATTAGGTCAGAACAGAATTGGCCTGTACCACAGCCAGCTGAGTACGGGAGGCGACGGTGTGAAAGACAGCAGGCATCATGAGTGACTCCTCCACCTTCAGCTCCATCTCATTCTCTATTGAGAAGGTCGTTTTGGGGATGGTTGGAGCTCGGTCAGACAGGATCATCTCTTTGTTGAATAAGAAGATCGGGTTGGTGTCCTGAAGCAGCCAGAGACAAAAATCAATTGCCATTTGGAAACCATGCTACTCAAGATCCTCAATACTTCAGGGTCATTTTAAATCGACTGAAAGCTATTAAAATAATACAATTATTATATGCAGTGCTTTTATGGTGTTTCTTTGCAATTTTCATGTCAAACATTTTAACAGTGTACTTTGTGGCAATGATCAAGCATTTGACTAAATAATTCATATATAATAACTACTCTTACTCTCTAAAAATGTTGAAAATCAAAAATGCTGTTTCGGTGTGATTTTGCTTGTTACTCACTGTTCCGGCGCTGTAGCTGCACACGCGCCTCTCTGCCACCATACACTCCCCTCCATTGACCACCAGCACCTGGTGCTGGATTGCAATTTTATATTTGGCCTGAATGGCATGTTTAAGGTCCAAAACACTATAAAAAGCATGAAGCACAACACATTTTAGGTACCCAGTAAAACAAATCAGGACTCAATTTACAAACAAATCTGCAAACAAACAGAATTTAATAAAGACTTTAATAATTTACATTTGCAACTTAACCATCATAGCATTAAACAGGTATTTACACTGGAATTATATAATTAATTAATTAGAATTATGCATCTCTAAGTATCATCTACATTATATATTACATTATATTATCCAATATAATGGGGTTTCTCATGAATATGTAAATATGTATGTGTGTAAATGCATGTGTATATATGTAAACTCAGACCAATTTAAAGAAACTCATTTATCTAATTTCAGGATGTTTGAAGACAAAAATAAACTTTACTGTAAGTGTTCATATTATTTAATGCAATAGGTAACAAATAATGAACAGTACTTTCCCAGCATTTAGCCATCTTTGTTAATGTCGATCGATTTCTATAAATTCTAATACTAATACTTATAACTAGAGCCCAACCGATATATCGTTTAGCCGATATTATCGGCCGATATGAGCCTGTCGCCGATATATCGGTATTGGCGAATATGCCGCCGATATAAAAATTTTTTTTACAGAACATATAACGCAGATAAAATGCTTGAAATGGTGTAATTACTTAGTTTGTCCAGCAGAGCGTGCTCCATTGTTTGCTACTGGCGACCTGGATGAAACGCTTTAAAGCGTAAGTCTATGGAAAACCACTGAAACTTTGAACGGCCATATCTCCGTAAAGCCATGGTGAATCTGCACCAAATGCGGGGGATCCCTTCAGCTCGAGGAACCCTCTCGAACGCGACTCGAGTGTACGTCTCGAGGCCCTCTTTCGAATGAGACCACCCTTGCATCGATAGCCCCCGGGGTTCGGAAGTTACGGGTGGTTAAATACGCGGTCCGGCGCAGACCGATCTAGCGATCCCGGGGGGGCTACCGACACGCGGAGGGTGGCGTTCGAGGGGACTCCTCGAGCTGAAGGGATCCCCCGAATTTGGTGGAGATCCACCAGCGCATTCGCGAGATAGTGACACCAGCCAACACTTTCACTTCAGTAAGGAGGTCTCTTGTTCAGACAGCAGCATTCAAGCGTTGTCTTATTCGACTGTAAGTGTCCTGCGAAGTGGACTTCACATGAAATTCCGCCATGATTCCAGTTCAAAGGGAACGTACATGTTACATTCAAAGGGCATTAAAGTGCGCAAGACGTGAATTTATATTTATTTACAGAGGTATATTATGTCACACTTCACAGTTCTCTAGTAAGTTTCGTCTGTGTGAAGACAGTAGCGCAAATCCGTGAATTAATTTTCCGAAGTGAAATAAACTTCAACGGAATAAAGTTGAATGGAATTGAATTAAAGTTGAATAAACTTCAACTTTACTGTTCAGTGCACTGATGTCAGACTCATTTTGGATAATAAAGTTTATTGTTAAATTGTTAAATGCCCTGCCTCCATCATTACATATGTTTGTCACATCATTATAAGTGTTTGATAACCACATTTGAGTGATCATTGCAAAAAATTAGTTTATGTATATATATTCTGTTTATGTATATACTGTATTCTATATATAGTACCAGTCAAATGTTTGGACACACGAATGGGAAAGTGTCCCAACTTTTGACTGGTACTGTACTATAATATACACAAAGAATATCGGCCGATATATTGATATCTCCCTAATATCTGCCTTTTTTTACTCCCTAATATCGGTATTGGCCCCAAAAAACCCATATCGGTCGGGCTCTACTTATAACATTAAAGGCAACATGCAAATGATTATATAAGTTAATGCATTATGAAATTATAACATTAACAAATACTAATAAATGCTGGACAAAAATTACAGTTCCATGTCAGTTCATGATATCTCGTGCATTAACTATGTTACTGTATATAACCTTATAGTGTTAAACAACGTCAAGAAGTTATTCACACAATATGTTCTGTAAAACAGTACAACAGTCTTTACATAAGGTGGAAACAAATTAAGCCTTAAACATTCACCGATTCACTTTTTCTTAAAAACAGTAAATTCTCTTACGTTTGGACAGCAAGTTCAGTGTCAAATGTCAATGTGCTTCCGTTGTTGACTTGAAACACATACAACTTCATGTTGAATTCTCCACTGAGCCTGCCTCCAGCTTGATTTGTTCATCTAGTCAATTATGGCTGTCTGATCAAAAATAAATGAAATACACACAACTCAAGTCAAGTTACACCAGAATTTAAAACTGATGATAGAAGATATCTACTTTGATTAAAACAACATTTTAAGCCAAGACACCACATGTGAATAGGGAACAATTGTAACAGATATTAATATACTTTCCACAGTTGATTATCCACAGCACATTGTAGTGTAAAAATATTTTTGCACTACAAGTTTCTGTAATGTTGTTTAAATATGCAAATGATGCAGTGTGTGATTATAAATGCTCTAATTTGCATACATTTCCAGAACAGAAATCTAATCAAGCCAGGTTCAAAACTCTCATATTGTTGACATATTAGAGTTGGCATTTTGGATATTATTATCATCACTCCATAAATCAGAAATTACTGTCAACGGTCAGAAAAAAAATAATTAATTGTAATGTTTTTAGGAAATTAAATGTTATATAAATCATATGATATATATGAAATGACATATGAACAAACCTCTCTGGTAAAACCTTCAAAATATACATAGGAATGAAACTGTACAGTTTGCTGTATTTAAGCACTATAAAGTAGAGATTTCTAACACACTACATGAGAAAAAAAAACTTGTTTTGAGAAAACAGCCTTTAAGGATATGCACTGTAATTTAAATCTACAGATGCAAATATATAAAGTGTGTAATAATATAAAACACTTAAATGTGTATTTTGGACGTTTTCTTTCTACTAATCTGAAAGAAGTTATAGAAGCAAAATAGCCCAAACTCATAAAACTGACCAGTGCATGAAAAAAAAACAATGGTTTTGCCTGTAGTTTCTTGAGTTAATTAACTTAAAATGATAATACATAGAACAAAATGGGGTTAATACATGGTTAAACTTTAAAAGGCCTTTAGAGACATCTGTACAAGCACACATAACCTAGAAACCATAACAGCCCTACATGACTGTTTCAATAGACAACAAGCTGGAAAACCCCCAGATAACCGGCTAATCACAGTGATCAGGGACATCATCCTAGGCCTTGACAAAACAGAAACCTTTTCAGATTATGACATGAGCATTGTATAAATCTCTGGGGTTGTTTGTACTCCATAACGTGGTTAGATCTGTAAAACAGCACACAGACCAGCATGACCATGTGGCCCAACTCTGGGAATATTCAGGCTGAGTCATGTCGTTCCCTGTGGGTAAACACCATCAAAAAGACCCTTTATACCCTAGTTTCCCATGAACGGGTGTAGAACTTTGACAGGATGCATTGTAGCAACTGCTATTGTGGATACAAGGAATAAGGCGTGGATACCAGGAACAGCACATGGTTTGTGTGGCCCACATGGGTAACCAATGCCATTTATTAAGCTGTAAAATGGCATAAAATACTGTTTTAATCAAATATAACGTGGACCACAATTTGTAATAGTCTGTTTGTCACAACTTATAATGTGTCAATACTGACTGACATCTTTCCTAAATAGTTGAAACTTAATCTTCTAGGTCAAAATATGATCTAAAACCGCTTGTTTTCTAAAACATTTCTCTGTGAATATCCAAATAGGAGGCTCCTGAAGTCTTTGTTTCAAAGGCCCTAATCATTATTTAGGGAGGGTGACGGTATGTTCAAATTTCTCTCAAACCATCACCAGGACGCTGAACCCTCATCAATATCACATTACACGAGATATAACCCACTAAACCCTCGTTCAACAACCTCAACCTGGTTTTGTTTACATTCTCTAATTATAGTTTGTGGCAGAATTCCGTATTAGCGACCTAAACAGCCTCAAATTACCCGGTATTTGATTTTAAACTTCAACACTACAGTATAAGAAGCTAAATCTGTATCAGACAGTCTTACCTGAGCTTGTATTCTCTGCATCAAAGCAGATTAATAGAGTGTTTTTGGCTGAGATGAGGAGGTTTCTGTCAGATGGAGGTTGAAGCTGTCGGGCTAACAGGCTAAATCTCATCACTCCGAACGCGGGCCTTTATTTTTAATTTCCATAAAACGCACAAATTCATCCAGGACGAGCTCGGGTAGATTCATTAGTGCTTCATCTTTTAAGACATGGATGTTAGGAGGGCCGGTAATAAGATGGGAGTTTTGTCATCGAGCTTTTTTTCTCGCAGGGTTGTGTAAGGCTCCGCTAACGCTGCCTCTCCTGCTGCTGTGTTTTGTTATTGTCGTCACTGCGCAGCGAGGTGCATTCTGGGAAGCGCAACGGTCAGCAGTCAAGCGCTGGTCTGGGATCAGTTTTCAAGGCTGGCTTTGATTCTGTGTAATGCTGGAGTAACGAGGAAGGTGATCTGAAATCAGCTACTTCGGGCTATGGGTGTAATGAGAACAGTTTGAACAAATGTTGGGGAAAAAACATTTGTAAAATATTTTAGACTTTATTTATTATGTTGTTTACTTCTAAAGAATGACAAATAACAGATTTCAAAATCCTAAAGAGGTTATTTTTGTTGTTTGATAATAGTCTTTATCATTAATTAAATTATTTATTATTCGCCATAACCTACAACTGAGTCTATATCTATATCCCAAAGTTTAAATAAACTGTAGGCATAATACAAGCAATACATTTATCTTACATGTGTTTCTTTGATTTTGACTTTGGCATTTTAGTTTGTTCTGAGAAACCCAAACTGTTAAGACATATTTTTATTTATTATTTCATTGAATATTTGACTTTATATTTTGCATAAATGACAACTTTTAATTGTAATAGTTTTTCTAATAACATATAGCCTACATTCTGTTAAAATCAGCTGACAGCTCAGACAACATTGTTCTATCATCTTATATAAGTAAAGTAAATTAACATGTTCATTTCTGGATTTGGCAGATATCGACTTACATTACACTCTCTCCACCTTCTTCCCCCTGCTGTCAGGTATAGACTGGAATTATGCTGCACAAGATGTTATTCTATGGCTCAGTGTTCAGTTATAAGTTTAGTTGTACATTAACCTAACCAGGGACGCTATTGGCATTGGTTGAACTTTTATATAACCTATATATCACACCAATATTATTGTGCATTGTTCTTATGAATGAATGGTTAAAAAAAAATATTTTGTATTTATATAGTATAATATCTACCTCAATCTAAACTATAATAAAATGTATTAAATTATAATTACATTTTTTGGAAAATTATTTTTAAATGAATTCACTTATTGTACATTTCAGTGAAACAAATTAAACAAAAAATGTAAAACAAAATATAAATTAGAAATTACGATATGCTTCAATATTATTAGTTTTTCTCAGTCGCTTTGGAGCATTTCTCAAATCATCCTTAATATTTGCAAAAAAGTATGTGCATTTCTCAAATCAATTCGTACAAACAGCACCTCACAATGGATTATCTGCAAAAGCCTGTAACTTACTCAAAATCTTTAGTTCATCTCTCAAAATTAAGTATTTGTCAATGAACATATCAGTGCCATCAGAATGAAAAGTACTTGTGCCACTGTTCACAAACAAGATAGTCAAAATGCTTAGTCATGTTGTCAATATAACACTGCACTTTGATACAGTTTTTCTCAGTCGCTTTGGTGCATTTCTCAAATCAGAAATGAAATTCTCAAATCTACTTGGTCAACCTCCACATCATCTAGTCATTTGTACACATCATAAAAGCAGTTTCTCATTCTTTTGAACAAGTTGCGATTGCTTTGGTACATTCATGCAATTGATTATGTACATTTATCTGCGGTTTGCTACATTATCAGTTGCTAATGTAATGTTGCTCAAAATGTATTATATAGATATCTGTGCAATAGTCTTACCCCTCAAAACATCTAGTCTTTAGTTCATCGTATAAGTCATTAAATGCAAAATGGTTCATCTTTTTGTCATAAACTGTCAAGCCCATTTTTTACACATTATTATTAGACTTTTTGTAAATTTGGCATGAATTGTGCAAGTGAATCTTGACTTTCACTAATGAAGAGAATGTAGATCAACCAATGATAAACCATTTCTCTGAAATACCTCGAAGGTGCATCTCATGAATCTTCAGTTGGAAAGCATATACTGTATAGACAGAGGACAACACAAGAGTTACAAATTCTGACAATGGACTTTCTTATTTTTTTAATACTTAATTTTGAGAGATGAACTAAAGATTTTGAGTAAGTTACAGGCTTTTGCAGATAATCAATTGTGTGGTGCTGTTTGTACGAATTATTTTGAGAAAAACACATACTTTTTTGCAAATATTAAGGATGATTTGAGAAATGCTCCAAAGCGACTGAGAAAAACTGTAGTATTACTTAAAGCAAACTATGGCAACATTTTGGATGACAGTTACTGTATTGAACAGTATGCCATATGCTTATGTATGCCATATATCCATTTCAAAAGTACAAATTTACACATTACTGTATGTGGGATATTGATTGAAAGAGACTTGATAGAATTCCCAGTTACACTTTTACTAGTGGTCTGACCAAAAAACACACACACATTACAATGTCATTGTGATGTAGAAAAGGAAAAATAAATATAGGCACAAAGACGAAAATTAAAAAAATAAGAAAGTCCATTGTCAGAATTTGTAACTCTTGTGTATAGAAATATTCAATAAGCATATTATTTCAGACATCTATTTTTAAATCTTAATCTTCACAACAAAAACACAAAGAAACAAATAAATCAAATAAAAAATCACTTATTTTTCATTTTAGACTGACTGTTTAACTTGTCAGAAAGACATGAGGCTGAATATGATTAAATCTAGAAATATTTAATAAGCATTTTTTGGCCTTTAGGTCTTTTACTCCATGAAAACTGAAGCCTGCTTGGGATTACATTATATTATATTCATGACAAATCTGTCTGCCTTGTGCTTTAGGGGGCTTCTTGGTTAAAATAGGACAGAAGCCATTTTGAAAGTGATGAGGACCCGTTAGCCATTGCTTTGTATTCTACACACCAAGAATGTGAACATTCAGTATAATGTCAACTATTTTCTGGAATATGTTTCCTGATGTGCTTACTACTCCCATGTTGCAAACACCTTTATTGTGATGCAAATGAAAGTGTTATCAGCAACTGTTTCTGTTTCAATAAAAATGCCATCTGTACTGCACTGTTACACATGTAACAACCTGTTCGTGTTTCTTCACTAGAGACTTTATAAGCTAGTGCGGTTTAGTGTAACAGTATGCAAAGTACTTGAAATATAACAAATGCCTTGAAGGTCTGAGGGGCTGAAATTCAGTTACAGTACACAACTATTTCAAGTCAAGTCACGTCAAGTTCTGCATCGTCAGGTGCACAGACAAACAGACTGTACAGTGAAATTCCTACTTGTATGTCCTCAAGACACTGTTTGATATAAAACAAGCAGTTACTGTAACAAATATACAAATTGATGAATGAATGGCAGATGCAAATGAAAACTATATTCATAAATTTTTCAGTACATTTATAATAACAAGAAAAAAGAAAAGGGAAATGACAATTCTGTTAAAACAACACCGAACCCCACTGTACATATCATTGTATGGACCAAAAAAACTAAAAAATAAGCATTTTTCAAATATGACAGACAGACAGACAGACAGACAGACTGACGGACAACAGACAGGCAGACAGACAGACAGACGGACAACAGACAGACAGACAGACAGACATACTGACGGACAACAGACAGACAGACAGACTGACTGACGGACAACAGACAGACAGACAGACAGACGGACAACAGACAGACAGACAGACTGACTGACGGACAACAGACAGACAGACAGACAGATGGACAACAGACAGACAACAGACAGACTGACAGACTGACGGACAACAGACAGACAGACAGACAGACTGACGGACAACAGACAGACAGACAGACAGTCAGACAGACTGACGAACAACAGACAGACAGACTGACGGACAACAGACAGACAGACAGACAGTCAGACAGACTGACGAACAACAGACAGACAGACTGACGGACAACAGACAGACAGACAGACAAGATAGATAGATAGATAGATAGATAGATAGATAGATAGATAGATAGATAGATAGATAGATAGATAGATGAGTTGTCTTACACAATTGAACTTTGAAAAATAAATAATTCAAGACAAAATTCAGCCATAAATTCCTTATAGTGTGTGGTACAAATATGGGAGTTTTGATATTTGCACAGAACTTCTATATTGTGTTATCAAGATCTAAATGTTATTTGGAGGTTGATGTCTCATTGCAAAATAGATATAGTGAACCCTAATAAACTGACACAGAGTGCTGAGCTGATTTCAAAAGCAATACTGTTGCATTAAGATGCTACATTTGTTTTCACTAAAGTTTTTTTTTTTTACAGACAAATAATACAAGTATGAAAGATAATACTGAACACACACATATATATTTTTTCATACATTTTCTAGTAAGTCTGGGAAGTCGTGGCCTAATGGTTAGAGAGTCGGACTCATAACCCAAAGGTTGTGGGTTCGAGTCTCGTACCGGCAGGGATTGTAGGTGGGGGGAGTGAATGTACAGCGCTCTCTTCCACCTTCAATACCACGACTGAGGTGCCCTTGAGCAAGGCACCGAACCCCCAAATGCTCCACGGGCGCCGCAGCATAAATGGCTGCCCACTGCTCCGGGTGTGTGTTCACGGTGTGTGTGTGTTCACTGCTGTGTGTGTGTGCACTTTGGATGGGTTAAATGCAGAGCACTAATTCTGAGTATGGGTCACCATACTTGGCCACATGTCACATGTCATGTAATGTCAACAAACAAGGCAAAGCTCTTTCCTTAAACTAACAAAGATGTGGGGAGCACAACCTGAAGACGAAAGTAATAACAATCTGACAAGATGCTTGGAATGTGGTGAGTCAGTTATTTCAAGAAAAACATATTATAATTGTATCTATGGGGAGTAGAGAGCATCAATAACGTTCTGGGTCAAGTGCATATCTTTAGTAGTTTTTCTTTATGACAGAGGTGTGGCTTACAGTTCCACATTTAACCAACAGATGGAGACACACTACTTCGAATCGCTCTTAACTGAGTCACTTGCTCCCAGTGAAGCTTGCCAATCAATCTCTGGAGTCTGGACAGATGTCTCCACTGGATTGCACCATTCTAGCTTGACGAATCTCATGCCCCCTCCCTCAGTTGCATCTAATGAGATTAATCCCAAATATATTTCGTAACCGGTACACTTGAATACAAAATCGTTTGAAAATTACCATAATCTTTCCCTCTGGATTAACCAAGTAACTATTAATAAGGGCTACTGGCTATAACTTATTTCCTGGGTGACCCTTTAATGACAGTCAGCAGGGAGTTTAGGTCTTTTGATGAATTGCTTCATTTCAATAGCTTCATTCTGGAGCTTATGAAGCTCAAAGATGATGTAAAAAAAAATGACTCAGATATTTGAGTTCAAATAAGGCTGAAAAATGTTCAGTGCTTTATTGCCTGAATCTCATGTGTGTTACATAACGTCTTGCATGATCAGTGCAATATCAGCATTTTTTAGTGGATGTTAAAACGCCGAAAGTGATAAGCAGTTTTTTATCTAAAGTGGGTCTCCTCTTAGATTCATCTGCACTGAATCTCCATTATCTTAATTAATAAAGTTCGGTGAATTTTATTCTCACTAGTTTCAAGTGAGAATAATTTAATTCTGCAAGATTTCTCAAAAGATCAAAGTAAGGGTTCATGGTAAAATGGAATATGAATAAAGCCCACAGCAAATCTCTCAAATTCAGACGTCTCAGACAACTTACATACAGAGATGTTTGTGAATATTGCAGATTAGACACAAAATAATAAAAATCAATCAAATTCTGGGGGGAAAAAAATCATATAATTTTTTTATCCTAAATTTTAATGTTCAACTATCCAGTCTAAATTATCAGTCTGTATTAAACTAATGTGTATAAACATATGAATCTTATGTTGCTATGTTCTCTGTTATATTGCTATGTACTCTCTGACTTAAGTATAAATAAATAAATACATTTTGAAGAACTTTATACCACAAACAGTGTGAGAAAATGTAAAAAAAAAAAAAAAAAACACTTCTCTATTAATCCTTCTCTGTGTGAATTGTTACTAAAAATACTATTGTGATTAGTTTTTTTATTGTGGTTTAGGTATCAATCTTGAGGTAAATGTTTATTGTCATCAATATTGCAAATTTGTCATATTGTTATGTGTGCAGATTTCAGCTGTATAAGTCACAGAGCATGTCTTTCTTGCTATGAAATAAGTGAAGGAAAATGTCAACATGAAGCAGATTACATCACAAACCCTGTGGAACTGAGATGCAGAGATTGTGTCGATTATAATCACATTACAAAATGAAACCTAACAAGTGACTCAATAGGACAAAACAGTGTGTGAAGCGATCTACCCAAAGCCCAGGAAGAAATAATCGATACTGACAGTATTAGGTGGTTAAACTGCAACATCTTGGTTATTTAACTATCCAATGGTTGTTTAACGCTGTGAAAGTTTTAACACCACAAATGCAGGTTAAAAATAATTTTATCCTTAGGATTCTCCTATTAAAAATATGGCATCATGCTTTTTGGACATACTAAACTATGTTATTTGAACACATAGTATGGCAGAACCATAGTGCATCTCAATAAATTAGAATGTCGTGGAAAAGTTCATTTATTTCAGTAATTCAACTCAAATTGTGAAACTCGTATATTAAATAAATTCAATGCACACAGACTGAAGTAGTTTAAGTCTTTGGTTCATTTAATTGTGATGATTTTGGCTCACATTTAACAAAAACCACTATCTAAAACCACTTAACAAAAATTCACTATCTCAACAAATTAGAATACTTCATAAGGGTTCAGGTCTGGTGAGTTTGCTGGCCAGTCAAGCACACCAACAATTTGAGTTGAATTACTGAAATAAATGAACTTTTCCACAACATTCTAATTTATCGAGACGCACCTGGATTCTATCATTAATATACAATGAAAATACCATGATAAATGAATAGTAAACATTCAATAGCCTACCATGGTATTTATCTGATAGCAAGGTAACATCACTGTAGCCTACTTCAAAGCAAGGATTAGATTTGTCAGAATAAATGCTAGAGAATTAAACCCAACAATAACTCTGTCAAGCCTGTGATGTAATGTCTATTATAGCTACTGTAAATTATGGTCTTTTAATGTTGCTAAGGCTGTAACCCTCGATCAGAAACAGCAGTCACTGATTCTACTTGTTGTGTGTATCTGTGAAGGACTGAACAATTATAAGCATTAAACTGTCAAGAAAAATATCTGGTTACATAATAGTGAAGCATCAATACCAACACAACACCACCTAAACATCCAATCGAATTTCACTCCCCCCATTTCAAGCAGAGTTACGTGATGTGTGACGTCGCAGAGGCTGGTAGTGATGTCCGAATCGTTTTTCTGAACCGACTCTTTGTAATGATTTGGTTTAAACGACTCACAAAGCTTTTGTAAATCACTGTACAGGACTTAAATAGCACTGGGAGATAGGAACATTAATATACGCTATACTATATTTCATAAGTAAAGCTAACTTACTAATAATATAGGGAACAATATAGCTAATGATGTTGCTAAAATGAACAAAACATTTGAAATGAAAGCTGTGAGAATCAAAACAACAGTGGGAGTCTGATATATAGACATAGAAACAACAGTAGGCTACAAACGATTAAACAGGCTTGTTTTCATTTCTAAAAAATAATATGTGCTTAAATGGACCGTACATCTATCCCCAGACCTTAATTTTCATTAGAATCAAATTAAATATCACCGTTTACATTGACTAAATGTGCAGTCACGTTCACCGAGGTGAAATCCAGTCATTTCAATGAATTTGCGCATTCGCGAAATCCACGCAGATTTTTCTCATGTTCACACTGGAAAATAGAAATCTGCTTGGTTTGAAAGCGACTTCTGTGTGAGCTGTGCTTCATAGGCTCCTCAGAAAAGACAATGGACATCTTTGAGTGCGAAGTATCGCTAAAGTGACAGCACCTTAAGGTGTATTATCAGCCATTGTATTGTACAAATTGAATGTAAAATGCAGCGTGGGACACTTTTGAGCGATAACTAAAAATAATCGGTCATTCGACTCTTCGAACAGGTTCACTAAATGAACCGACTCGCTAAAAGATTCGGACTTTCCACATCTAAGTGGATGGAGGTGGGGGCCGGGGAGGGACTTCTTGGACCAAAAGAGGATTCAAACGTGTTTATGAGTTTAGAGTAGAACCGTCGCATTCAGTCAGTCAATGGACTCGGGCGCATTGCGATAACCGGCCTCATTGTGTTCGCTTCAGGCTGGGAAGCAAAACCGAGGGAGATTCGGTCCAGAAGATCGCCCAAAACAAAGGTGTGTCCATCTGAAAGACATTCATTGTCAAAAAAGGACAGGACACGCGCAAAAGAGCGAGCTCGTCGCTGGGAACAATGATGCTGATTGAAGTTTTGGTATTATGAGCAAGGCGCGCGGATTGTTGGAAACCCATTGATGCGTCATATATAGTTGCTCTTCTCATTCTTAATCAGATTAGAGTGTGCAGTACGGATTCCTGGCGCGCTCTCCAAATCATTCCAAACGCGGCGTTTCTATTATTCCCGTGAGCGGTTCCCAGATCCACAGCGATGAATTACCAGTCGAGCGTCCCGGTCTCGGTGTCAGTGTCCGGTATCTCTCAGCAGTCCCAGCCCGCCATGCCCACCCCGGGCACGGTACCCGCACCGGTGCCAGTTCCTCAGCAGATTCCGCCTCAGTTCGGATCCGGATCGTCTGGGAGCTCCGGGGCGGGTCAGTTTGGCTCGGGAACCGTATCGGGCCCTGCAGCGCAGTCCGGCGCGTCGGGCTCCCAGTTTGTTTTGTCCAACTCCGCAGCCATCAGAGCCGAGATCCATCGGTTCGAGTCCGTCCACCCGAACATTTATGCAATATACGACCTGATCGAGCGCATCGATGACCTGGCCCTCCAGAACCAGATCCGCGAGCATGTGATCTCTATTGAAGGTAAGCGCAAGGCCAGATTAAAAGACCCCACAATGAAACATTGTATTGTCTGTCAGTGTAAGGCAGAAGCAGATGGTGCGTGAAAACTAGGCGACATAAATGAGTGTATATCCCTAATCATAATAATTAGGGGCTACTTATAGCCGGGGACCTCCGACATGACTTGTGATCACTAACATTGCAATATTTGAATGTGGCATTTGTTGTTCACTTGAGTCACCAGTTTCACAAAATAGGTTTGATTTGCTTTGAAATACATAAATAATACAGCTGATGTTTACACGCTCTTTAGTTGGATTGTTTGGGAATGAAGCGCCGAGATTTTACATAACCACGAGCTTCCAAAACGCATCATTGTAAATTAAATCTTAAGATTTGTGGCTCTTTGCATTAATATTGACATGCCAGTCAGATGTAATTTTCACAGTGGATCTTAATGCAGATTTGATTGCTTCATTAGAAGCTCTTCTGGAAAATGCTTTCCGAGGTTCCTCTCACCCCACTATTTGTGCATCAGTCGTTCATTTGGGTAAAGTGAGTTTTTCAATCAATTATGTCAAAGACATTGACTCTGGATCTCAAGTTTAACCGACCTATTGGATACCATATTAATGGTTTTGAAGATAAAAGCTGATGGTGCATGCAGACAAGGCAACGTATGACAGCCATCACAAATGAGTGCAATGTGAGGACTGGTTATAATTTATCTACATTTTGAATGATTAAGGGGCCACTTGATGGCCGTGAACCACCAAAAAGATTCTGATCACTAAATATGCACTAAAAATCCTAAAGTGCAATGCATGCTGCAGTTTAATGATAAACTGGCACAGTTAAAATGAGCTGGGACACTAGTATTTGGAATTGGTTTCATGTAAATGGTCTTTATGTTGTCTGATTTGCTTTGAAATAGTCTTGGATTACAGGCAATGTTTAGTTAGATTATTTGAAGAGCAGAAATCATGCATAACCATGAGCTTCCAGAACGACTGCTCAATTATGAGTATATGTGTATGCACATCAAAGATTTGTATTAATATTGTCATGCCAGTCAGATGTGATTTTCACAGCAGATCTTAATTCAGATGTGACTGTTTCATGATGAGCAGCTCTTCAATTTGTCAGCATCAGTCGCTCGTCTCCAATAAAATGGGCTTTTAGCTTCATAAACTTCATTATGTTGGATACATTGACTCTGACTCCCAATTTTTACTACAGACCTGACCTCTTGACTCTCATATTAACGGTCGGGGTGAGAGTTCAGATTAGATGAGCTTTTTCAGTCACAGGTTATCTAAATGCAAATCGAGCCCCTTGCTGTTACAGTCACATCACTTCTAGAATTGCAGGATATTACAGAATCCTTATTCTTATCATACAGTTTCTATAGGTTTTGCAGCACGTGTCGATCTATTTCTGTATTTCTGAAGAAGCTATGCTAGTATTTCTCAGTTATATGACCATGATTCAATGCTGAAACACTATAAATGTGAATAAGAACATTTATGTTCAAAGTTTATTGTGGAGATGATTGATGTATTGTGTTATAAATAGTGGTTTCATATAAGATGAGATGATTGTGAGTCTTAGATTTGGTGAGGCTGTGAACTGGTGAGATTTTCTGGAACTCTGTGTTCATTTTACCGTTGAGAAATGGAGATGGAGAAATTTCTGGATGAGTGGACACACTTTCGAGGGGGTGGATTGGTCGACAGGAGTGCTAGAGTTTGCCTTTTTGGTATGTGGGTGCGAGTGAGAGCCTGGGTTATGTGAAAGCTGATGATATATTGATATGAAATAGTTGCACGGAGAAAATCGATGGATGCTTTTCTGAAATAATATCGCTATGTATTCCATATAGAGTGGCCTGGTTGGAGATAGGATTTCAGTGAAGGGTTGACAATATTGTGTTAGTTGGATTGTAGGCCAGAAGCATTGTAATTCAGACAGGACCTCTGTGCATAATGTTTATTGCAGGACATTAGTGTAGATCTTCATCTTTTACTGTTGAGGGTGTAAATAATCTGTGTTAATAGTATTATCCAGCTAATCCTCTTTACTTGCGGTAAGGAGCAGCCCTGGCTCTGGACCAGCAAACCGGTGATTTTTTTAAAAACTAAATATGATGGAGTCATTTACACTGTAAATAATGTCCACCTTATTCAACATCAAATCTTAGCCCTCCTGTCATTTGACCATCAGAGGATCTTATTTTACTTAAAATTAGAGCCCGACCGATATGGGTTTTTCTGGGCTGATACCGATATTAGGGAGTAAAAAAAGGCCAATATCCTTTGTGTATATTATAGTACAGTACCAGTCAAAAGTTTGGACACTTTCCCATTCGAGGGTCCAAACATTTGACTGGTACTATATATAGAATACAGTATATACATAAACAAATCTTTTGCAATGATCACTCAAATGTGGTGATCAAACACTTATAATGACGTGACAAAGATACGTAATGGAGGCAGGGCATTTAACAATTTAACAATAAACTTTATCAAAAATGAGTAATTTTTGTGCACTGAACAGTAAAGTTGAAGTTTATTCAACTTTAATTCAATTCAATTCCATTCAACTTTATTCCTTTGAAGTTAATTTCACTTCGGAACAGTCATTCACGGATTTGCGCTACTGTCTTCACACACAGACGAAACTTGAGTGTGAAATGTGACATAATATACCTCTGTAAAGAAATACAATATAAATTCACGTCTCGCGCACTTTAATGCCCTTTGAATGTAACATGTATGTTCCCTTGGAACTGGAATCATGGCGGAATTTCATGTGAAGTCCACTTCGCAGGGCACTTGCGGTCGAATAAGACAACGCTTGAATGCTGCTGCCTGAACAAGAGACCTCCTTACTGAAGCGAAAGTGTTGACTGGTGTCACTATCTCGTGAACGCGCCGGTGGATCTCCACCAAATTCGGGGGATCCCTTCAGCTCGAGGAGCCCTCTCGAACGCGAAATTAACCACCGACGCGGGGGTGGTCTCATTCGAAAGCGGGCCTCTAGACGTACACTCGATTCGCGTTCGAGAGGGTTCCTCGAGCTGAAGGGATCCCCCTAATTTGGTGCGGATTCGCCGTGCCGTTACGGAGATTGCCATTCAAAGTTTCAATGGTTTTCCATAGAGTTAAGCTTTAAAGCGTTTCATCCAGGTCGCCAGTAGCAAACAATGGAGCGCGCTCTGCTGGACAAACTAAGTAATTACACGATTTCAAGCATTTTATCTGCGTTATATGTTCTATAAAAAAATTTGATATATCGGCAAATATTTACCGATATGATATATCGGCAACAGGCTCATATCGGCCAATAATATCGGCAAAACGATATATTGGTCGGGCTCTAGTTAAAATGCTAGTTAATGTTAGCGTTTCATCCAGGTCGCCAGTAGCAAACAATGGAGTAAAGTACACAAACTAAGTAATTACACGATTTCAAGCATTTTATCTGCGTTATATGTTCTATAAAAAAATGTTAATATCGGCGGCATATTTACCGATATGATATATCGGCAACAGGCTCATATCGGCCAATAATATCGGCAAAACGATATATTGGTCGGGCTCTAGTTAAAATGCTACTTAATGTTTTCACATTGGATTAAAACCTACTGACTTTGTTTGTTCACGCAGGGTATAACTATATCCCAGCAGTTATATGTTCTATAAAAAAATTTGATATATCGGCAACAGGCTCATACCGGCCAATAATATCGGCAAAACGATATATCGGTCGGGCTCTAGTTAAAATGCTAGTTAATGTTTTCACATTGGATTAAAACCTACTGACTTTGTTTGTTCACGCAGGGTATAACTATATCCCAGCAAAAATTTGATAATTTTACTACTTTTTTGGGGATCCCCCCCCCCACCCTACACTTGTTGCGTTCCTGGTCAAAAATTACCGACCTACAAATAATTGCTTACATTTCTTGTTGTATTATTACCAAATATTGGATTTATTATTTATATCAACTTGTTTCTTTAAATTAGCATAGTTTTGTATTTCTTTTTGGAACTGATTGGTCATGGGTCTCATTGATCTGTCATTTTCAATCAGGAACACCAAAGTAATTACACGATTTCAAGCATTTTATCTGCGTTATATGTTCTATAAAAAAATGTTAATATCGGCGGCATATTTACCGATATGATATATCGGCAACAGGCTCATATCGGCCAATAATATCGGCAAAACGATATATTGGTCGGGCTCTAGTTAAAATGCTAGTTAATGTTTTCACATTGGATTAAAACCTACTGACTTTGTTTGTTCACGCAGGGTATAACTATATCCCAGCAAAAATTTGATAATTTTACTACTTTTTTGGGGATCCCCCCCCCCCACACACTTGTTGCGTTCCTGGTCAAAAATTACCGACCTACAAATAATTGCTTACATTTCTTGTTGTATTATTACCAAATATTGGATTTATTATTTATATCAACTTGTTTCTTTAAATTAGCATAGTTTTGTATTTCTTTTTGGAACTGATTGGTCATGGGTCTCATTGATCTGTCATTTTCAATCAGGAACACCAAATTAGGTAAAGGATTTTCAGAACTGCACAAAAATTTGTAAGTATAATAAAATTGGCTGGACAAGTCATTTAATTGAGTTAAAGTAATGGAAAACTTATGTTGGCATTTTCCAGAAACTCCTAGCTTGGATTTCTAATGAAAATCATAGACTTGTTCCCAGACCTGATATAACCTTGCCCTCTCAGACAAACACTAGTTACCCTTTTTTAACTGCAAAAGCCAGTAACGACCAGTGTCAATTAGGGCTGAATGATTTTGGAAAATAATCTAATTGCGATTTTTATTTTTTTTACCAATATTGCGATTTAATATGCAATTATTATTTTTAAAGCTCTTTATGTTCTGTATTATTCAACAAAGACAAGCTATAAATCATTGTATAGTATGACCAACACACTATTAGATAGATTAAACATAAATGTTCTTTTCTGTAGGCCAGGCCTATATGTTACGATGAAATTAGGTGATGCATGAATTGATATGAATGACATTTTTATTTAACAACTACAATCACAGTATATTGACTGATTTGTTGAACTTCCAACCTTGTAAGCATGTAATAATTATGACAACATAAAGCACTGACAAATAAGCCTGGTGTAAACATTAATATGAAAGTCAGTAACAAATCACACAAACTAAAGTAGATTGCAGAAATATAAAAATGGCACATTTTGTTTGTAAAATGGCACAGTTTTATAAATATCTGAAAGTGCACTGAAATATCAGTCAGTCAAGCATTATAATATGATAATCAATATTATTTAATGATAGAACTTTTGTATGTAATAACCATGTATGAATGCATATTAGTCATTTTAACTGAACTTCGGACTGGTGGTGGTGGTGGTGCTTTTTTTTTTGGTCATTCAGTGTTTCTGTAAAAAAAATTCAAATTGGGGAAAAACTAACAAAAATACTGATTAGATAATAATGATACGAATTCTACTAATAAGAACAATATAAAACGCACCAAGAATTAATGAGCTACTGGATTCATGAATATTAATCAGGTTGTGTGCGTTCGCTCAAACTGATTTGCTGAAATCAAAACGGGGCCGATAATAGGTGAGCGCCAGCCAATGAGATTGCCGTTTGCGCATTAGTTCCGCCCACTACAGGAAAACCCGGCAGTTCTTAAAAGCTGAAGAATTCCAAAGGAACTCCGTTAATTTGACAGGAAAATACAACAAAGAATATCGTTTACATGTAGCGCGCATAGGTAGTGCGTCAATTCTCTCTCTCCCTCTCTCGCTGCGTGTGTGTGAAACAAAGCGACGGCGAGTTGTGCGCTTCACACTAGAGTTTACGATACGTTAAATACAGGTGCGTTGCACATCCATTCTGATGAACTGAAAAACAGCACGGATCGCTTGACGGAGAGTGAAACTGATGCGCTCAGTCAGAGAGTGTTCGGCGAGTGAAAATATATCTGAGCTAAACTTATACTTAGCCTCCAACTCACACACTGGCGAGTAAATCTGAGAATTTATTAGCCATTGGCTAATATTAGACATCATTTAGTCACCCAGAGCGAAGATTTAGTCGCATATGCGAGTGATTTACTCGCAATGTAGAGGGTTGATTATTATTCTCTCTGTTATTTATTTATTTTTTTGTGGGTTTCTTGCTGTCCAATAAGGCATAGGACACACAGGCTTTCCTCCTCACCAACGACATTAAACACTGTCTACACCGGACGCGAGCGGCAAAATACAGTAGAAACCATTATAATCATTGACGCTGTGTACACTGGATGTGGCGCGACAAAACCCAACATTAAACTGATGCCTTGTTCTATTTATGAAGTACCGACACAAAGTTCAAATGATTTGCAACGGTTGCTTTGTCGCGTCCAGTGTAGAGCTGTAGCGGCGCGACGCGACAACTGTAGCATCTGGTATAGACACGGCGAGTGAAGCCGAGAGCAAGATATGCCTCGTCATATTTTCTACATTTAGCTTTTGAATGACCAGCACCTGCCTGGGTCTGTGCCACTTCATCTATGGCTTTTCTCTTCGCTTTCACAAACCGATCCATCTCCCATTCTAAGTTACGTCCTTGGGCTGTTTACTGTTTTATTTCTTTTCTTTTTCTGCTGATGGCCCGCGCTCGACTTGAAGCAGCGCTGCTTAGACCGATGGGTGTGTGTCATCAGAGTACTGCGAGAGCTATAAGAGAGCGCGGACGTCTCCTTATGCTTTCTCTCGCTCGCCGTACTTTGATGTCATACACCGATCGATCTTCAAGTCGAACACACCTCTTTATTCTCGTGTGTCACGTGACCGTGTAATCGCAGCCTCTGCGATTTGAAAAATCAAATTTTTTCATATCGCGATATTATCGCGAATGCAATTAATCGTTCAGCCCTAGTGTCAATCACTTCTGGTTGATGCCGACTCAACCGGCCTGCAAAGAAATCCTCAGAAAGCCTGTAACACCTGTGAGGTCTTGCTGTTGGAAAATCATAATTGCGATGTATCACTTGATGAATCACAGAATGTCTAGTCTACACGGCGGCTTATGCTATTGATCACCAGCTTGTTGACCAATAGTCGTGGTGTAAGTGTTGAGAATATCTCCTTGCGTGATGGTAACTGATTTGGATTGGTTCGAATCTAAAAGCAGATGGAACATATTTATTAGTTTACATTAGCATTAGTTGTGCCCTTGACTACAGGATGCTTTATTGACCGTTATAAATCAAATTATGGCAATCAACAGCTGATGACAGGAGAAATATTGAGTTGGTCCTTTTGCCATTAGTTCATTCATCCAGTGCAATGCAAATCCTCTGTTGTATGTAAGTGAATGGAATACTACTTTTACTATTTCAGCAGTATGTATGCATATTAGTATGCACATTTCTCTGTATGCATTTACATACTACAAATCCCAAAATGTGCAGTATGCAACAAAACACACCACGTGGAATATTGCTCAACTTTACTTTCCATTTATCATGTTGTTATGAATTGGTATAATCTGCAATGTATCTGCTTTATTTGATTAGCTGTAAAATAAAGTGTTAAATTGCACAAATTATATTTCTAAGATAAATTAAGCAAGCACATAATTAGGTGATGTTTCTGAGTTTGCACTTATTTAGAAACCTGCTTCTTTAATTGAACTGTTCAAAATGTTTGAGCATAAATAAATTAAAAAGTGATTAAAAAGTCCCTGAATTATCATTGCAATGTAGAGGGAAAAAATAATTGCTGTGTGTATTACAGTATGTGATTGTTTCTTGCATAATGCATTTTGTTTCACATGCTGTTTTTAATTTTTTTTTAATAAAAATAGTATACAATTTTTCATTCTAAACAGTCATCTGCTAGAATAGTGACCGTCCGTCAACCCTCTACATTGCGAGTAAATCACTCTCATAGGCGACTAAATCTTCACTCTGGGCAACTAAATGATGTCTAATATTAGCCAATGGCTAATAAATTCTTAGATTTTACTCGCCAGTGTGTGAGTTGGAGGCTGAGTATAAGTTTAGCACAGATATATTTTCATTCGCCAAACACTCTGATGGAGCACTTCAGAGTTTCACTCTCCGTCAAGCGATCTGTGATATTTTTCAGTTCATCTCAATGGATGCGCAGCGCACCTGTGTTTGTGTATTTGGCGTACCGTAAACTCTAGTGTGAACGTGCACGACTCGCCGTCGCTTTCTCTCACTCGCGCGAAGTGAGTGAGAGAGCGAGCGAGCGAGCAAGAGAGTCTTAAATAACATGCAGAATTGATGCGCTACATGTAAACGATATTCTTTGTTGTATTTTCCTGTCAAAATAATGGAGTTCCTTTGGAATTCTTCAGCTTTTAAGAACTTCTGGGTTCTCCACTAGTGGGCGGAACTAATGCGCAAACTACAATCTTATTTGCTGGTGCTCACCTATTATCGTACCTGTTTTGATTTCAGCGAATCAGTTCGACGCACTCAACCTGATTAACAAGGTTGGGCCGATAGACGATGCCATCGTGTGATGTTACGCTGACATCGTGATCCCCCCCCGCCCCACCCCCTCTCCCGCAATCCGCCGCATCCCAGTTCCGTGTTTGGAAAGAAAATTAAGTGTACTACGGAAACCCTAAAGGGAATAAATAGCCTACGAGATAGAGGATAAAAAAATATTTCAATACTTTTTCTCGCAATTATATCGTTGGCTAAGTATAGGCGACTGTATATAAATTGCGGGCATCAGGGAGCCGCTATTGAAACCGCTTTTGATTGCGCGCTCTCACTTTACTTGCACTTTCACTTTTGAGATTCGTGATCACAAGGACTCTATACTATGGAGCAGCACACATTTGACAAGATTAAATGTTTGTCATTGGTGCTCAGCATCTGCAAATCATTCGCCATCGTCCTGTCAGACATTTCTCCGTACTCTGTGTATGTGGTAAGTGAACTTTCATGTACTGTAATGCAACAGGCTACCGCTAGCAAGCGGCTAACCTTTTAGTGTCTCTGCATAAGGCGTTATTTGTTTCACGCTTCGGGCACACCCCTAACCCCGCCCACCCCCCGCCCCGCCCCCCAATGTCATTGCCCATCACAATGTTTCACTGTAGACATCGTCCGATGAGTTAAAATGACTAAATGACTAATATACATGTTTACCAAGTTTTAATTCTAATTACTAAACTTCTATTATTAAATAATACTTGATTGTCATATTGTCATATTAGACTGACTGATATTAAGAGTGTACTTTCAGATATTTAAAAAGCTGTACCATTTTACAAACATATATAATGTGGCATAACTTATATATATATATATATATATATATATATATATAGTATTTCTGTTTGGCGAGTAAACAAAAAAATATCATAGCCAATTGCGATTCAATTGCCAAGGTCTGTTGAGGGTTGACTGTATAAAAACAGTTCGTGCTACACTGTATTTGTTTTGTCCTATCGTATCTATCATATGTTTTTGCCTTATTAAAAAATATGCTATACATTTAAAATAAATGTATTTTAATTTTATAGTATATACTTATATATAAATACATTCATG
>NW_015505449.1:1163892-1187384 GCF_001515645.1 Sinocyclocheilus grahami | reverse complement strand
CCCCCCCCCGCCCCGCCCCCCGATGTCATTGCCCATCACAATGTTGCCTATTATTATTATTATTATTATTATTATTATTATTATTATTATTATTATCTTATCAGTATTATTGTTAGTTTTTTCCAATTTTTTTACAGGAACACTGAATGACCAAAAAAAGCACCACCACCAGTCCTAAGTTCAGTTAAAATGACTAATTAGCATTCATACATGTTTACCAAGTTTTAATTCTAATTACTAAACTTCTATTATTAAATAATACTTGATTGTCATATTATAATGCTTGAATGCTTGACTGACTGATGTTAAGAGTGTACTTTCAGATATATAAAAAGCTGTGACATATATATATATTTATATATATTCAGTCTGGCGAGTAAACAAAAAAATGTACTAGCCAATGGCGATTCAATTGCCAAGGTGTCCGTAGAGGGTTGTCAATTATCTTTACTGGTTCAGGTCTATGCTAAAAGGTTTGGAAACTAGTCAACAATCTGATTTAATCTTAGCTGGAGGAAATATAGCTATACTTTAAGACTGTCAAGTCCAGTTCACCTCGAAGTGCATTGTGTTTTGGGAATTAAAAATCCGCCTCCATCTGTCATGTCCTCTTGTATCTTTTATGCATGCATTTTCAGTTATTAGAGAACAAAAGGTAATGTGATATAACAGGTTTTATAAGAGAGCACAAATCTGTCTAATTGTGTATTTCTTTTTAGCAGTCATAAAGCTTATCAGCAATTCATCAAAGCAATTACACACTCGAGCACAAGAGGCCTCTAGGCAGAAAGCAATTTGTTTTCTTTGCTTCTCTTTCACCCCCGTCATGCCCCTTTTGTTATAATATTTACATGGTATTTACATAATCCTCCATTTTATGTCAATACCCTAGAAAGTTAAAGCATGTCATGCCACACACATAACAAACAGGATGAATTGCAGTTATGGCACAATGCAAGCACATAGCAACACCCTAGCAACTGCATGGTGACAAAATACATAGATGACAATATTTTTTAGCATGTAATTTTGCAGATGGTGCTGTGTTTCTATAATTGATTTATAACTGAGTGTTTCGGAATTTGTGAACATTTGGTGTTTTTTTGTCCCTAAGTGCTTTCTAGCCATCAGCATCCTTTGGAACAGCTTCAGAAAACAGCGGAAATATAATTGCTGTTGTTTTTATGCTGCCATCGCTGCTATAACTGATGCCATATCAGCAAATGTATGACTTTATCTCTGCCGCAGCGATGCTGTTGCCGTTCTTTCGCTTTAATTCTTTTTGTCAGCACTATCTGAACGACCTTCAGCAGATGTTCACTCGTGTTTACAGAATTTTGAATTCAATGTCATCAGGGTCTAAATGAAACCACAGTGCAAAATGGAGCTGAAGTTAAAGGGAGAGTTCAGCCAAAAATGAAAATTCTGTCCTTTATTTACACTCAAGTGTTCTAAACCTGTATGAGTTGACGTTAAAAGAACCTATTTTGAAGAATGATGATAGCCAAACAGTTGCTGGTAGCCATTGACTTCCATAGTAGGAAAAAAATACTATGGAAGTCAATGGCTACCAGCAACTGTATGGTTACCAACATTTGTCAAAATATCTTCTTTTGTGTTAACCGACCTTTTCTCGTTAAAATTCAGACTGTATGAATGTTGTGTCATGAAAACAAAACATATTTTCTGATAGTTGCATGTGGGGATATCAAGCGTTTTATTATTGACTGATTTCAAAAATTACTTGGTGGGGTGGGGGGCAGTGTTTACTTACTGAGAAATATTTGAAGGCAACATGCCATAGTTTTCATCTATTTTATTAATATTTATTATGTAGCATATTTGTTTTGCTACATTCATAAAATTCCACTGATATTGACTACTGAAATGTATCATGACGACCTTGGTGTTCAGTAAAATGTATTTCATATTCACAGGCTTTATGACTGTCTGCTGCTAATACTATTATGCAAATTTATTTTATGTTCCTGCAGTTTGTTTTAAAAGGGTTTTTCTATCATAGTTACACTCCATAAGCCTTGACTAGGACATTTTAATTTGTAATACTACACGTTATTTGTGCTTTTATGTAAAAAATGGTTTCTTCCTCTTTTACTGAAGGCATGCCTGAGAAATTTGCATATGCTTTGTTTTGTCATAAGCAGCATAAATCTGTATGCGCAACATTCTTGTTCCTTAATTTTGTGCTGTATGTCTTCCTAGAACCTTGTGAAATTCTTGGACCAGAATCAAATTAAGCTGTTTGACGTTTACATATGCAGCTTGACATTTTTATATTGACACCCTGCTGACGGTCATTATGAAATAATTGAACGTGTTCCCAAAAATATCTTCTTGTGAGTCAGCTCATGCCTCCCTTGTGATGCATTGCATGCGGAGCATGAAGTTGCACTAAAGCAATCACTTCTTTGCATGCGCCGCATCACAGGGGAGTTTCCACAGGCATTTTGACTGCAGCAAGGCTTGTGACACTCTTGCAGAAGAAGCTGTCGTGTGAATATGCACCTGTGTGTCTGGACTGCAGATACTACTGCGATCGTCCTACGTTATTGCAGCGCGCCTGTTGCTTAGAAACCGGAGTCTTATAGCTTTGATGAAGATTAGAACAGAACAGGAGTTTAAAAAAAACACCTCAGATATTCGCTCTGCTTCTCAAAGCTTGAGGAATAGTGTTTTATGAGTTAGCGCATAACTGATTGTTCCCATTTTCGTAAATGAAAGCAGTTAATAATTCGGAAAGACAGAAATGCTTGCAGGCGGCTTATTCAATACATCTTGTTTTTTAAATTTTGTTATGTTGATGGTTGTGCTTAGGACATTAAAGAGGTCATATGATGTGATTTCAATTTTTCCTTTCTCTTTGGAGTGTTACAAGCTCTTGGTGCATAAAGAAGATCGATTATTTACCTCCTGAAAAATAAAAGAAATGCACTCTGGGACTAAAAGCAAGGTTTTGCGGCTGAAATGTGTTTTTTCTATGGAAGTGGAGTGTAAGGAAGGGTTGGTATTGTTTGGAGCGTTTGCTGTTATATTAGTATTGAGGCTTTGCCAGTGTTATTATACTTTAAAACTCAAGAGCAGCCTGCATGCATTGCTCAATAGGAGTCTTAGTGGCATAAAATAGAATGAATAGGCTAAGAATAATTTGGTTTGTATTCAAAAACATAAGTGATTGTCAACCAAGGTCCCTTTTATATCATTTTTTAAATCATTTTCATGAGAATTTGCAGAAAGTGGTTTAGTTATGAGAGTATGACTACTTGAAGAATAAGGTGGAAATGAGCTTATTAAGGACAATTTAAAGTTCTCCATCCAATGTACAAATTCATCCATGAGAAATCTACCTCTGCTCTGTCTTCGGTTTTTCATCTTTGGCTGTTGTTAATTGCTAGTGATCACTATTCAGTCTGTGCATCTGTTTCAGCTTTTCACCAAAGAGATTGTTTTGGAACAGAACACGTTGGCGACATCAAATGAAAATCCAAAACAAGAGCGTTATGCTTCACTCCATTGGACGGTCTTGTCGGAATCCGATGGATTTTTCAAATCCACGACTGAAGGAAGACTCTCCACGTGGTTTAATCTCAAAAGCTCTCTGTCAGAAAGCTTCTGATGCTCCCGGAGTCTCTCAGTCGGCGGTTCAAACCCACCCTGGACTTGGTGCACTCTGGATGCTCCGAGCCTTCGAGGTCTCAAGTGTGAGAGGTCACAGGTCAAAAAGCTACTCGTGAAGAGGCTCTTTTCATAGCAGGGAAACTCTGACGCCACGGTCTATCTCTGGAACATAATGTAGGCCATTGTTCCCACTACACAAAGGTGCTCTCTCTGCTTCTTTGCAGGCCTTTTTTTTTTTTTTTTGCTTTTCCTAAGTGAAGACACATGTTCTGCTCCACAGAAGAAGCCAGGGGACTGTGTTTTGGTTGTGGACAAGGGATCATCTGCGGAAGAAGCGCTCTAGCGTCCAAACTATTGAATATAAACTATTTTTCTGAACATCACTATTGCACCCTTGAGCAAGACTGTTAACCCTATTTCTAACTTTTAGTCGCTCTATGAGGACTATCCTTTTAGTAAATATACTACACTGTCAGAAAAATGTGCAAACGGTACCCTCAAAAATATGGCTTTGTACCTTCTATACCTCTAATGAGTGCATATTAGTACCCTAATATATTAAAATACACCGTTCAGGTATAGATAAGGTACAAAGGCGTACTTTTAAGGGTACTAAATATCAAATTTTTGCAAATTGTTTTGTTTAGATAAAGTTGTATGCTAAATTACTAGTTATATTCCATGTTCAATACAAGTTAAGCTCAATCGACAACATTTGGGGTGTAGATTATCATCCTGAAGTGAAAATCTACTAATTTTTTCAAGTAGGGGTGTGTGATAGTGACAAAAAATGATATCTCTATATTTTCTGGAATTTTGTTGATAAACTATATTTAGATGATATTTTGCTGAGAATGTTATTGTGCTGGTATTTTGGCAGGTTTAGGACTGCCATGGACAGCTCTCTAGACTCTCAGAGCTTTTGATATTCTTTATATTCTGTGTGGTGAATAGTTTGCAGGAGTAACAGAAATTAATTTTTTCCAATAAGTTAAAATAGATTTTGACCTGTTATGGGCATTTTTACCTTTTATAAGGCCAATTTTTTTCTAACCTAATTAAATGTATGCATTGTGTCAAATAATTAAATTTAATCAATAAATTTAAAATAGTAAGATACTATAGGGTTGTTACCAATCAGTATCAACAAAATTTTTGAACAAAAACAGTTCGACTGTGGCTTTGTTTGAAACTATTTTCATTGACGAAACGGAGCAAAAACAGGAACTTGTCTAAAATGCAAGTCAATTAATATTAACCGCTTATATTAACATAAGTTTTATAAAATCAATATCATATTTGCAATTGTACTGATATTTGGAGAAACAACTGTACTCTTTGTGTGATATATATTAACTATATCAGATGATTTAAATAGAAAAGACATATAAAAGGTTTACGGGGGAATATTTGCCCCCCTTATCTTAAAGGGGTCGTATGATGCTGCTAAAAAGAACATTATTTTGTGTATTTGGTGTAATGAAATGTGTTTATGCGGTTTAAAGTAAAAAGAAAGCACATTATTTTCCACATACTGTACATTATTGGTTCTCCTCTATGCCCCGCCTTTCTGAAACGAATACCTCAAGCGTGAGACGGAAATGTTACGCCCCTCACATACTGTTGATGCCGTGTGCGGCCGGAGCGACGAGACATAAAGATTAAAACCCATTACAAACGAGGCATTTGTTGCATCCAGTTGGGACATAATTACTGATTATAATGACTTGTACTGTCTTTTTACGTGTTGCGTTGCATTGCATCGCGCCTCGTAAACATAAAACTCCATCTGCATTTGTGATCGGAGAAATTACAAACAACAAGTGCTACTCTACTGCCCAAAACTCGCGTTTGAATCATCAGTGGCAACGAAAAACACAGCGGCCTAGCGTGAGGGGAAACCCCGGCTTAGCTTGCGCTGAGGCCTGGATAGAGTGAGCTGAGCCGAGCTGGACTGCGCTTTGTCCATGGTGAAAGTTGATGTATTCCCTCAGCGACCAGCACAGATCAGCTCCAGGCATGACGAAGCAGATATCATCCTCTTTTGGAAGACCAAACAAAGTAGTTTCACTTTCACAACGAAGCACACAGCGTCTTCAGGACATGTCTGCAGCGTCAACAATACTACAGCGAGAATAAAAGTTACACCTTCTTTCTTTGCATGCACATTTGGGCGGCGTTATGCAAATCTTCTCACATAGTGAGGTAGACATGTGGGGGCGTGTTAGAACGAGCCGTTTTAGGTAGGCGTGGTTAACTCTTAACCAAAGAGATATTCTTTATAAAAGTTTTGAGACTTTAGTGTTTGCAACTTTACAGATCTTCTTTATGCACCAAGAGCTTGTAACACTCCAAAGAGAAAGGAAAAATTGAAATCGCATCATATGACCCCTTTAAATTTTGGTGGAATTCTAAATGTATTTTAATAGACTAAATCATACAGTCAAAGCGTAAATGTGCTTGCGCAGTAGTCTAACCTACATCTCATAGTGCATGCGTGCACTCTCTGGGTGTGTATTTGTTTGGTTTTTGTGATATGCTCGATAATGTCAAATCGCATGTAGTTTATACTACAATTACGATATTAAAGTAGACTATATCTATCGCCCACCCCTATTTTCAAGTCAAAAATCGAGGTTATGGTAGGCTCTTACAATCTAAGTGAGGACTTTTTGGGGGACCTAAAAGCAGAAATGTGAAGCTTAGAATTGTATAAAAGCACTTATATTAATGATTCTGTACAAACTTGTGTATCATTTGAGCTGTAAAGCTGTTTAAATCATTACTTTTACAGTTATTTTAGGATTTATGGTGTAAGTTGTATGGTTGAATTGAACTCTTCACAAAAAAGGTTAGTAAGCTAAGATCATGTTATCATGCATATCATACACGTCTTATGGCTATACTCTTGGAACAGTGACTTTTTTAATGTTTACAGATTAGCCCCATTTACTTGCAATGTAAGTGTCTTACTGTAAACCAGGAGGGACAAGTGGAAATTAATTTTTGTGGTAATCAACTTGCTTAAAATGCTGTCGGTTCAGCTTGAACCTGAATCACGACCCCCATTGGTGCTAGATTTGATTGCAACTGTTGTAGTTTTTTCAGGAATTCTGCAGTTATTTTTGAGTGTAGGATATTTTTGAGTGACGCTGATCTGCGATCTTCTCACCAAGTTATGGAGGTGATGGATCTGACTTTCTGTAAGTACAGCCGACTAGGCATCTGGACCAGAACGGTACACCTCATCTCCGGCGCCAGCGTGGCTGCTGAGTAGCAGATGGTCTGTGACATGAGAGGAGGGTTTGGAGAGCAGGGACTGAAGCCTGCCAAAGACCCTGGTTCTCCTCGCTGTTAGGACCGACGCATTCAAACAAACACACACAACACAGTGGAGACCATCTTATTTGTATCTACACATGCTTACAAAGGCTTCTCATTCCTTTGGGATTATCCAGGCGTACGCCAACAGGGCCCCTGGTTTGCCCAACGGCGGGCGCCACTTGGTTGGATACAGATCCCCGTGACGCAGGCTGAACCAGAAGGGCATGACTGCCGTACAATCCGGAAGGGATATTCACACAGTTCTGGCTCTTCTTCACGGACACATCCCCGTCCCCCAGCGTTAGTACGGTCTTGGAGAAATGGAGTGTGCCATATGTGGGAGCAGGATGTAGAGTAGTTCCACAGCATGTGCTGTAGAGCATATATCATCACTGCCTACAGCTCCCACACCGAACAGCTAATTGGAGTTGCACGTCCTGTTTGGGGACTTCAGACCTGCACAAGTTAAATTGAATTTATTAATGGCAATTCTAGAACAAGGCCGTGTCACAGTTTTTCGCTAATACGTCAGTCAACTTTCAAGGACATCCTTTTTTTGGCTCGGGGAAACAGCTCTTTACCTACTTGTCTCTGCTTGAGGCAGGAAGTGTGCATTGAGTCGAGGTTGTGTTAGTAAACTCTGCTCAGCTTGTTTTCCTCATGGTTTGATGGATCTGTTTGGAGTACCAAGCACTCGGCTGTCGCTTTTGGCTCTTGTCACACATACACGCACGTTTTTTCCCATGAGCACTTGGTTTTTGAAGCAAAGGCCCCTAGACCATCAGAAGCACTACTGTAAAGTGATACTCTTGTGTGCAGAAGAATCACCTGTTTAGGGTGATTCATTCATAACTAGCTGTAATGATGCGTAGTCCATAGGGTTTTCGGTTGAAAAGAGTTCTTTGCAAAATCCCTTTTACAAGCTACTCTTTCCAGCAGTTAACTGTTAAGTGAGCTGGGGTGATTGAACACAATCAGATCTCTCTCTCATACATACTGCTAGAAAGCCTGATTCATTTGAGTGAATCGGTTAATTCTAAACGGTTCTCTTTTTATATAGTGTTGGAAAGTCTGATTCGTTTTACTGATTTGGTTAATTCCAAATGGTTCTGTCTATCATACGTAGTGTTGGAAAGTCTGATTCACTTTAGTGAATCAGTTCATTCTAAACTGTTCCTCTCTCTCATATGGAGCTTTGTAAAGTCTGATTCATTATACTGAATCGCTTCATCCTGAACGGTTCTCTCTCTCTCATATAACGCATTGGGCATTCTGATTCATTTTAGTGAATCGGTTCATTCTAAATTGTTCTATCTCTCATATGAAGTTTTGAAAAGTCTGAATAATTTTATTGATTCGGTTCATTCTAAATTGTTCTATCTCTCATATAAAGCATCTGGGAAGTCTGATTCAATTTAGTGAATTGGTTCATCCTAAAATGTTCTATCTCTCATATGAAGTATCGGAAAGTCTGATTCATTGTAGTGAATCGGTTCATTCTAAACTGTTCTATCTCTCATATGAAGCATTGGAAAGTCTGAATCATTTTAGTGATTCAGTTCATTCTAAACGGTTCTCTCTCATATGGAGCATTGGAAAGTCTGATTCATTATAGTGAATTGGTTCAGCCTAAATGGATATTTTTTTCATATGCTGGATTGATTAATGTATCTTATGTTATATTGTTATGTTACATTGTATTATTGTACAAATTATATTGTACACTCTAAAAAATGCTGGGTTGTTTCAACCCAATGTTGGGTCAAATATGGACTAACCCAATTGTTGGGTTAAAAAGCTCATTTAAAAATGTAACCAAAATTTAACCCAACAGTTGGGTTAGTCCATATTTGACCCAACATTGGGTTGAAACAACCCAGCATTTTTTAGAGTGTAGCTAACCTTAGCTAACTAATTATGATTATGTTGTAGCTTGACGAGCTTCGGTTTAAAAGTAGCTTGTTTGACATTGATATGCTACTTGTAGTAGCTTTTTGTTTCTGTTTCTGTTCACTGTTTCTTTTATGTTAGTTTAGCCTATATTTCATTCATACCAACTGTGGGAGGTCACTGTTTACATAAGACCTCTTTATCTATATGTACACACTATCTCTGATTGGGTTATCATGTTAAGCACAAGCCTGGTTCCTGCATAACTACATCTGTCAGTGTCCAAACCTTGACAAGACCAAGGTTTTACAGAGGTCAAGCCTTTTACACAAAGAGAAAGCTTGCATTTTAACTATTTTCTTGGTTTGAGATCAAACGAAGTGGGTGCAGGACCATTAACTAATCCTCTTTGCAAATCTCGACGATTCTTTCATACAGTTGAAAGAAAATTCATTTAACCCACCTCAGCTAAAATAGCTTTGCTTAATGTGATTTAGTGTGAACTAGCGGCCAGTTTCGGCGGGTTGTGATTGTAAAATCTAATAGCAACTTTCCAAGAGCTGTTTTGTGGGTGTCACGTGGGGGTGGAGCGGAGGCCTCAGGAGTGGAGTGTTCGCTCGGTTACTTTACAGCTTTTGCTGATGACTGTGGGTGTCCACCTTCAGCACTAAACAGAAATGTGCTTCAAAACCGATTGTTTTGTAAGATATTGCATTAAAGAAGATCCATGCGTTTATCACACTACCGAGCCAACATGAATGGATCCTCTTCACGAACGCGCATCGAGCCAAAATCTGCCCCGGACAGCAATTCACTTTTAGATTTTTATCATCGTAATCCTAGGTTTGGAAACCTGCCATTGTGCAACAGGCCGCATGTTATTGTGTAAGCCCCCCATATTGCTCTAGGCAATTTTTTTTAACGGTCGTCTTTGGTCAGAGGCCATGTTTGTGAAGTGATTTGGAGGGGATTCTCCCCTTGATTCCTGCAGACGGCAACAGGAGAATGGGTGTCCTTTGGCAGAACCAGCTGGAGCTGAGGGAACAACGCTTGGCACCTCACTGTGAATTCACTCATTGTCCTTCTCTTTGTTTGTGTGTGTGATGGTGGATTGTGTGAATTTTAAGGCCACAGTTTTTTTTCCTTCTCTTTTTGTCCTGGTTTCAAAGAGGTGTTCATTTCAGTTTTGTTTCTTTGGTAGAATACAATTAGAAAAGGCTATTTTCAGTTGTTTTATGAATGTGACCTTGGATAGTTTGCTTTTTTTTTGTTGAATTGCTGCTTGGGTAAATTCTATCATGGCAAACAGTATTTTTCTTACTCTTTAGAAGGTTATTCAGGTTATTTACGTACAGAACTCTTAAAGGCACAATTGCAAAAACAGCCTGTTTTATTGAATAATAGTGAGTGGGAAGAAAATGGTCACATAATTCCAATCATTCTGTATGTAAGAAAGCTTGACAAACATTATTTAATGGTGGGATTTGCTTTTTTACCATACAAATAATTACTTTACAGGCTTATATTTTCTCATATCTTTCAGTATGGATGCGCAATATTAAAATTCTGGTCGATATTGATTTCATGTTGTTTCTGATAACTAACAAATTACATTTATTAAAAAATGCATACAATTTAGTTTTTTTTGTCTTCATTTGTTATTTATTAAAAATAATTATTTATTAAAGAGGTCATATGATGCGATTTCAATTTTTCCTTTCTCTTTGGAGTGTTACAAGCTCTTGGTGCATAAAGAAGATCTGTAAAGTTGCAAAGACTAAAGTCTCAAATCCAAAGAGATATTCTTTATAAAAGTTAAGAGTCAACCACACCTACCTAAAACGCCTCGTTCTAACACGCCCCCACATATCTACGTCACTATGTGGAAATATTAGCATAATGCCGCCCAAATGTGCACGCAAAGAAAGAAGGCGTGGTTTCAGGAACAGCAGTTAGTGTTGATGCAGCATGTCAGGGAGACGCTGTGTGATTCAGTGCAAAAGCAAAAGCACTTTATTTGGCCTTCTGGAAGTAGATGCAATTAGGAATCATTGGTTAAGATTTATTTACAACAGAACAGCACAACCCAGATGTTCGAATTTGTGCAACGCATTTTATGGATGACAGTTTTTTGAACCTAGAAGAGTACAAGGCTGGCTGTGCACAAAGGCTATTTCTAAAAAAAAAAAAAAAGGGTAATTTCCGACTTTGCTATGACAATCTGTCGCTTCTGAAACAGCGACTGTAAAAGTATGTTTTGTTATTAGTTTAAGTATTTGCTATTGACTGTTCAAATGCGGAGTTTTGCGCAGCACAGAGTAACGCATTGTGTGTGTGTGTGTGTGTGAGAGGGGAACAGGGTCACATCACAGGAGAGTGAACTGTCTGTCAGAAATCATAGCACGTCAGCTGTCTTAACCGCGGCTTGTGTACTGCATCATCACTGTGTCTGTCTCTGTTGCCCTTTCGGGCTTGAACTGATGGTAAAACTAAGGACGTTATTAACTGTCTTGATATTTACTTTGAAAGCTGACGCTCACGATTATGGTAAGGGGCGTTACATTTCCGATGAGTGCTTGTGGTGTTCGGCCAATCACAATGCACTGGGTCAGCTGGCCAATCAGAGCAGACTGCACTTGTCAAAGGAGGGGGCTTTGTTGAAAACGATGTGTTTGAGAGAGGCGGGGCATAGAGGACCTACAATAATGTACAGTATTTGAAAAATAATGTGTTTTTTTTTTAACATTAAAGCATGTCAACATATACTGTTACACCAAATACACAAAATAATGATCTTTAAAATAGCATCATATGACTCCTTTAAAATTATATACTTTTTAAAAATGTGCTATTTTATTAATTTGTTCATTTTTTTTTTAAAGGACAAAAAAATTATTATAAACAAGTAAAACTAAATTCAAAGGGAAAAAATAGTCAGTTTTTTTTTTTTTTTTTCATTTTTAGATAAATAATTGATGACCGTCTGCATGAATTTCTTTAGAGGTGACCTATTATGCCCCTTTTTACAAGATGTAAAATAAGTCTCTGATGTCCCCAGAGTGTGTATGTGAAGTTTTAGCTCAAAATACCCCACAAATGAAATTGCCGTTTTTAGGGTATAAGCCAAAACGTGCAGTTTTTGTGTTTGTCCCTTTAAATGAAAATGAGCTGGTGCTCTCGCCTCCCTTTTCAGAAGAGGGCGGAGCTTCAAGAGCTCATGCTCCGGTTTTACAGTTTAACTGGTGGTGACCATGTTACCGACTTCACATTGCTTCCAAATGCAATTTGTAACTACCACATTCCTATTTACGATCATTCTGGTAGCATGTGGAAATTGCCGTTTTTAGGGTATAAGCCAAAACGTGCAGTTTTTGTGTTTGTCCCTTTAAATGAAAATGAGCTGGTGCTCTCGCCTCCCTTTTCAGAAGAGGGCGGAGCTTCAAGAGCTCATGCTCCGGTTTTACAGTTTAACTGGTGGTGACCATGTTACCGACTTCACATTGCTTCCAAATGCAATTTGTAACTACCACATTCCTATTTACGATCATTCTGGTAGCATGTGAAGGCAGCATCAGTGAAAGCAGGCAGAGACGATGGTATCTTTACTAGGGATGCACCGATATGAAAATTTTGGCCGATACCGATAACCGATTACTCTTTATTTTTGAAAGCCGCTTTACCAACATTAGCCTTACAGAGTGCCAAGAAGCTGTTTTGGAAATCAAAATATGACGGGTGATGCTTACTTTGTCTAAAGTCTGGACGTTCGCGCACGAAGCGTTGGTATCGATCCCTGTTTCAGAATCAATCTTTGCACAACTCCAGCGCTGAACTGACCCTCGTTTGTGAGGCAGTCCGGCGTAAAATGATTATCACAAACATATGACTTTTCCGGGTTTGTTTTCCCGGGACATTTCCTTTGAAAATGACATTTAATCAGTGTGTCCTCAGCAGTCTATGGAGACTCCTATGTTCGTTGGTGCATCACGAAACACAACACTTTGTAATGCCTCTTTGGCACAGACATTGTATCTCCAGCAGTTACAGCAAGAAAACGGTAATGACGGACTGCTGCTTCTCACTCAGGGTAGGGTCTATGCTAATAGGGCAGAGAGCATCACAAATGGGCTGGACTTTCCCGAGTATGATGTCATAGTAGGGAGAAATCTGGAACCGCTCATTTGGAAAGACTGTTTATGAATTATTGGGATTATTAAAAAAAATGAGTGGGTGGATTTTTACCATTATAGGCTGGTTGTTTTCAAACACCTTATTAAAGTAATTTTTGCATTCTATGGCACCTTTAGGAAAATTCTCCTCTAGAAGAATCTGTTGTAATCTAGTGCTATGCCTTTAAAGATGTTGGTAAAATAATCTAAAATCCACATTTATCTAATATTTTATCATACCATTCATTGACATAATGCTCGATGATCTATCTAGCCCCAATAAATTGTTCATTCAGAGATGTTTTTGGTTAATTTATTAATTCCGCACTAGCATCCATGTGTTGTTCTTTACAACTGGTGCAGATATCTCCGTAATCCCATGATTCAACACATCTGCTCTTTCCTGTGAATATGGAAATTCTGACATTCCCATGCGTTGTCACAGAGTTTACTGGGGTCTCTTTCTTGTCCCACAGCTGATGTGTATTTTTAGGTTTCTACAATCCTCTTTTCCAGGAAAGCGGCTCTGCTCATCACTTTGGGTGACTGCTCTGTTGGGAGTAGAAAATGCAGATCAGTGCCGATCTGAGGTCATTCCATGCTTAGTCTTTGTTAGAATTTAGCTTTGGGAGGCTGGACTGAGATCAGGGGACCAGATCTGCTCTTGAGGGAATTGCTGCATGATCTTGTTTGCCTCTGTATTTCCTGTGTTCCCACAATTCTCAATACCTGCCATGTTCCAGTTGATTGAGGGGCTGGTATGTGTGTATGTATACGCAAATATATACTGTATGTAAATAAGTATGTATGTTTATTTATTTAAAAAATTGCCTGATAGAAGGTTCTGTGTTTTTATTCAGTTAAATTATGCGTGTATGTATGTGTATTTATTTACATAAAATTAATTTATAATTATATTTACAATAATTATATTCAATTTTTATTTTTATTTTATGCAATTATTTTAGCTTAATACACATATATTATATACATTTATATAACTGAAAATATGTATTTGGTTCAAAGACGAGATTTTGGTGTTTGCATCAAATTAACTTTACAAAAGTGATTTTATATACACAAAAAGCATATTAAATGCAAGTAAAGTGTCTACTTTAATGTTTCAAATAACTTTTGAGAAACTATAATGTCAAAATATGGGTGAAATAATGTTCAGTCTTCATTCAGCATAACATATTTTTATGTAAAAATGAAACAACATACTTATTAAAATATATTAAAGAAAAAGTGATCATACAAAATTTTACTATATTTTAAATTATTAAAAACTTCTTGCTGACAAATGGGTAAAACTTAGTGGTTTGAAGGCTAGTGCCAAAGATTGGTAAAGATTAAAAATGTTTTTGTCTTTTATTGTTATCTAATGATTCTTGTTCTAAATATGCCTGACAATATTTTTTGATATATGAACTATTGTTATAATGAATGACATTTTAGTTGGTGTCTTCTGTAAATCATGATGAAAATTTATGATAGTCATTATGTTTTGCTCAGAAAAATTAAATTCACATTCTAATTAGTGTTAATTTTGTCAGCTATTTTCATTTTAGTTTTAGTCTTAGTCCCGGCTAAAATGTCCTTGTTGGTTTTTATTGTATTTAGTCAACCTTATCCTATTTAGTTTTAGTCGACTAAGGCCTGGTTTCACAGACAGGGCTTAGACTAAGCCAGGATTAGGCCATAGTTCAATTAGGATATTTAAGTAATTTTTATAAACGTGCCTTAGAAAATACCATTACTGGTGTGTGTCTTGAGACAAAACAAAGGCACTGATATATTTTAAGATCAGTCAGTGCAAGTTTATTTCAGTTAAAATGGCTCAGACTTCCATTTTAGTCTGTGACTAGGCTTAAGCCTTGTCCGTGAAACCGGGGTATACGTCTCAACATTTTAGTCTAGTTTTAGTCAAAGAAAACCTGAAGTGTTTTAGTCAATGAAAACTTGACATTTTAGCAATAAGATTATTATTAATTAACCGTACAGCAGTATTAATTTTGGCAGCCATTTTTTATTTAGTCTTAGTCTTACTCAAATGTACATTTTAGTTATCATATTTAGACAAACTTGCCCTGTTTTTGTTTATTCAATGAAATGTATGAGCATTTTAGTCAGGTTTTTTAGTCCATTAAATATTAGTCACATTTTCGTCATTTTGTATAATGGTTAAACTGATAAAAATGATTTTTTTCTCAAAATTATAATCGTAATGATTGTTGTCATTTGAGAAATTTACTTTTGCATTTCAGGTATTGCACTTTCTCCAGTAAGCACAAATCAATAGAATGTGGACACATACATGGTGCATTTTACCTCATCTAGTGTACTGATTTATTATCGGCTTTTTATTATATAAATCAACACCAAAGACTTATGCAATCTCTCTGTCTACATTATGAAAACAGCTAAAACAAACGAAAAATATTATAACAGTGAAATTCCTAGTAATTCCACTAATTCCATAATTGCAATAGTCTATTTCTCTATTAAAACAACAGCGGTTGAGTAAGTGCATTTATTCAGCGATCACAATCGCAAACAATACAGTCGAGATCTCATGACAGAACACTGACCGGCTGAATGACGCTTTCATTTAGATCGCTAAACTCCAGCTTGTTTGTTTTTCAGATCATCTGCGGCGGCGCTTCAGCAATGAGGAGAGAGCGTGAGTGCATGGTTGCCAGATTGCTTAAAATAAGCAAAACACACCGGGCAGAAAATGTATGAATTTAACAGCGAAGCTCTGATTCGGGGATTAGAACTCTTGATATCTGGCAACCGCACTCATGAAAGCTCACGTAGTAGAGGCGTGTAGAGCAGTCTACAATAACATTTTGTCTCCATTTTGAAGAAAATAAAAAGAGGTTTTTGGTAAAGTTTTTCTTTTTGAATACATTTTAGTCTCGTCTTATTTCGTCAACGAAATTGCATGTTGATATAGTCTTAGTTATCGTTTATTGACCTTATTGACGTCTCGTCTTCATCTCGTCTTAGTCATGGGAAAAAAGCTAGTCAACGAACGTTTTTCGTCATAGTCTTCGTTAACGAAATTAACACTAATTCTAATGTATGGCAAAAAAAAATAATCAGTTTATTTGTAAATAAAGCTGTATTAAACTTGTATTATTTTGTTGCTTTAAAAACCCTTTAATACATTTAATTTATAATTAATAAAATATTTAATAATGAATAATTAATATTTGTATTTAATTTTATAGACTACTTTTCATTTAATACACATACTTTTATATAAATGAAAAATGTATTATAAAAATATTTTAGTATTTTATTATTATTATTATTATTATTATTATTATTATTTCTGTGTTTTCTGCATTTTATGACATTGCAAAGTCTTCCAAATGAACAAATGTTGTGAAGTGAAGTGGTAACCCCTGTTGAGTGTGAAGGGAGCAAACAGGGAACACTGCAGTAAGGACCCTGTCAATCGGAGCGCAGCCTCTCCATCAATTTGATTCTTTTCAGTTTGTCAGGAAGTTCAGTCCCAGCGTTATCCTCATCTGTAATGTTCTCTTTTGCTCTGAGTTCACAGCTAAATCCTATTTAATGCTTGCTGAGAGAGGTGTACATTACTTCTGATTGTGGATCTGCAGTTTTCTTCGTTTAGAGGCAAAAGAGCATAGTTAGGGGAAAAAACTGGTCCTTTGTTATAGCATTCCCGATATAATACACTGACAGCTGTTTGGGTCAGAATGTGTCATTTTAATAACTGCATTGATGAATGTTGTCATTCTGTTGAAAATTTGTTTTAAAATACATTACTGAAAGATTCGCTTACTAATCCAGTACAGTCCACCAGCCTCATTATATTAAAAAAGCAGCGTTTTAATTAGTTTTTTGCTCGTTCTTCATGTTTGGCATTGACAAAAAGCCAAGAGAAATAATGTTGCCTTGAAAACCTGTTACAAATTGGCTCTGAAAATATCATAATGAAAAACTGAGAGGTTGGTTGCTTTTGGTTTTTCTCTAGCACTGCTCACCAGTGTGCCGAGTTTAGAAAATGCAGAATAACACGTTACATAAGAATACCTGCTGGCAAAAAAACATCATCAGCAAACACAAAAACACGCTGAGAGGCAAACACAAATCAACAACTCCTAGAAAAGGGGGAGAATTTCTCAAACTCGCAAAATTATATCCTGGAGGTTACGTGCGAATGAGCCAAGTGACATGTTTGCTGTCATAAATATGAATGAAGTTTCTGATGGTACCCTGTTTAAGGAAGCTGTTACTATGGAGACGTTGTAACAAGAAGGTCATTAGAGAGCTGCATTGCTGATGTGCACGGCGTTTGGAGGCAGAGCGAGGCATGCGGCTGTCATCTGTCTCCGCTTTTCTGTCGTTTATGGCTTTAGAGCGGTTTATCAATCAACAATTGATCTAGTTGAGTGTGGACTAATTAGATGAGTTGGTTTTCTCAGCCTGCTGATATAAATCACTAGCCAGTCAGGCAGATTTTTTTTCTCCGTAAGGAATGTTTGCAATTAGCAGTGTTTGCAGAAGTAGGCATCTCTAGTCGTATTGCTTTTGTTTTGTGTTCTGCCGAATATTAAAACTCATCAGGTGTTATTTGTGCAGCAGACATGAATGATGGGGCAAATCATGGGACTTATGTTGAATGAGTGACCCATGCCATGTATAGAGATGTACCAAAATATCATGTATCTTATCATCTTTATTTTTCTTTACCATAGCAATCACTTAGTAATACTTAAGCAACCCATTTTATTTATATATTATTTATATAATAAATAATTTAAGTATTTAATTATTTTATTAATTTTTATATTTGATTTTTTAGCAATCATTTAGTGATACTTTTTGCACCCAACACACAAGAATTTTGAACGCAAGCATCTTCAGAAATTATACACTAGTTGCATGGATTATTTGAGTCTCATGATAAATTATATTGGAGGGGCTGTATATATTGGCTGCTATTTAATTGACGTTCATTATGACATCATAATGGACTTTATAATCAGTAAATATTGTATAATTTGTCTCTTATACTAGGCAGTGAAATATATTCCATTAATCGGTGCTTAATTAAAGATGTTAATCTGTGAATGTAAAAGAATACATTAAAAGAGTTCAGTGCGGTGCTGGGAAAAAAAAGGAAAGCGCTCGCCTTCCACAGACAATTATCTGTGGAAAGGCAGATTGTAAAGGGTCAAGAGTATCTCAGTGGGTCAAGTGTTCTGTTAAATATCCAGGGGGTCGCTGGGGCACCACGGATTGTTGACTTAGTAGTGGAATATCGGATGGTCTCACGTACCTCAAAATACATGAAGCTGAAGCCACAAATCTCTTCATCATCAAGTCTCCTTGTCAAAAGACGGCCTGTAATCAATAGATCGAATTCATTCAAATCTAATAAACTAACTTTATCATTGAGTGTGTTGCATATTCCCAAATGTGCGGACTGGAATATCCATCTTGTCATCTTTCACAAAACAGAGGAAATAATAAAATGCAGCTTCCATTGTGTCAGCATTCTGCATGTCTCTCTGCGTCTGCTGTGATGTTTTTCACTAGTACTTGTAGCAGTTGGAATGAATGGATGCTGCTTCAGCTATGCAGGAAGCTGGCAGGAGAAATGCTACATTCAGCAACGCCAGCCTTGAGCTTATTCAAATGCATTATGCGCTTCCTTTTCTCATCCGCTTACTGTAATAAAATAAAATAAAAAATCAACCCTAAAAGCGCTTATCTGTTAGAAAAGGAAGAATGTGAAAATGGAGGGCATTGCCTTCACTTCTAAAGCTTAATGACTGATGATTGCTAATAATTATTTGAACAGACATTTAAACCACAGTATTAAACTTTGAAATCTTGTGGCTTGTTGAGGAGAGGTGTGTTATTACTTTTTTTTTTTTAACATATCACTTGCTATTTCCACCTGGCTGAGGATAAAACTGGTGAAATCTAGATTGAAACTTGAAAGTGGGCCCTTTTTGACACCTTAACCAGTAAGCGACCATAGCTATTTTTATTTTATTTTATAAATTTTATTTTATTTTAAAAATGATTTAATTTTAGAAATTATTTAATTTTATAAATAAAATTATTTTATTTGCATAATCTTTTGTTTTATTGTGAATAAACAACCACCATTTTATTTTATTTATTTTATTTTATTTAGGGATGTAATGATTCACGCAACTCACGATTCGATTCACGATACTGATTTCATGATTTTATTTTCTCACGATTTTTTCTAAACAAAATTAGATTTAAGACAAATTATAAATGAAAAGTTGTCCTTTTATTATTGCTTGGACAAAATGCTGCACATTTCTTTGTCAAATAACAAAACAAAATTGACATTTTGAAACAAACCCTAAATCTAATCAAATAAATAAGACAAAAAAATCTCTTTATATTAACAAAGGCTACCTGTGCTCTTTCCATTCAAAATTAGAGGCAACCACTGCATTTGAATCACAATCCAAACAAAGATGCTGAATACATGCTGCATGAGCATTTTTAAATCTAAATTAGATTGCATAATTTGACAATTTAAAACCAAAACAGAATGCTCTGACTTTAGTTTTGTGAAACTATACTACATAAAACATCTGCACGAAACAAAGAGCAGAAGCTCTGAATGAAACGCAGATTCACTCTCTGACAGCAGGTGGCGCTTATGGAACAGCAGCGATACAGCGTTTCATTGGTTACCGCTGTAAACAAAGCAGCGCAGTGCTTATGAACGCTGCTTTAATATGAATTATACAGAGACGAGATGAAAAGAAAACTTTTAAACTTTTTTAAACTTTTCTAAAGACAGTCAGTTCCCCTCAGAAACACATTCATATAAACTCCCACCCCCAAATGTATCGCGATTCGTTTAACATCTCAACCGATTTGAATCGTCACATATTTGTATCGCTTTTCAACCGGCTTGCAGTGAATCGTTACATCCCTAATTTTATTTTATTTGCATAATCTTTTGTTTTATTGGGTATAAACAACAACCATTTTATTTTGTTTTGTTTATTTAATTTTATTTTTAGCAATCTTTGGTTTTATTGTTTATAAACAACCATAGCTATTTTTATTTTTATTTTATTTGCATAATCTTTTGTTTTGTGTATAAACAACAACCATTTTATTTTTATTTTGTTTATTTTATTTATTAGCATAATCTTTTGTTTTATTGTTTATAAACAACCACCACCCACATTTTTCCACAGAAAATTAAAAAAGGTAAATGATAATCAACTACAGATTTGCAGTATTTTATTTTATTTACTATTATTATTATTATTTTAGTCAGCATAATCTTTTTATTTTATGTTGTGTATGAAGAGTATTACAAATGAAATGTTCTTATATCACAATATTTTTAATGTGGTTGATTAAAATGCAACTGAAAACAAGGGAAATGGCAGAGTTCAGGGTGAGACTGCAGATTTGATGCATTCATAAGAGCTCCAGATGTTTGCTTTAATGGAGGTTATATAAAATGTCCACATTTTAAGAATTCATATTCTATTACTTGGTGCATTAACATTTCTTCCTTTGAATGCTTGTCTTTAATTTACATCTGCTCATGAGGCATAAAAAGCAAAACAATTATTGTTTTACCAGCTTCTAGGATTCCTTTGAGTCTTTTTATGTTATCATCAAATGACTAGAATATCTGAAGCTGGGCTATTTTTGCACACCGGAAAATGTTCCATAACACTGTTTAGATCACCCTTATTCTGTAAAGCTGAATACCCAGGGCTCTCATTTAGGTGTCAGGGTTAAGCAGTGATATCTATAGCTTGTCCCACAGAGCACGGATGCTACTCGTACCTTCTTTATCACAATGCTGTGATGTGGAAATGGGCCCGTTGTGAATGGGGGTGAGCGTGCTGGCACAATAGAGTGTGTTAGTGGGCACGTGGGTGGATGTGGGCGAGTGGAAATGAGAAGAATCGACAGTGCTAACGTCGGCGTTGTCTCTTCAGACACTCCTCCAGAGAGCTCATGTGGGAGAGAGAGGGTTTCAGAGCAACAGAGGGTCAGATTGACCTCAGGAGAGCATTCAGTAAGCTTTCAGTACAGCCAATGGACCGTCCTAACTGCGATTAAAAGCTTGCTGTGTGGTACATCACCAATTAAAGGGGGAAAAAATAATTGTATATGTTATTTTGCTTAAAGGGGTCATATGATGTTGCTAAAAAGAGCATTATTTGGTGTATTTGGTGTAATGAAATGTGTTTATGCAGTTTAAGGTAAAAAAACAAACAAACATTATTTTCCACATACTGTACATTATTGTTTCTTCTCAATGCCCATCCTTTCTGAAACACGTCGATTTTTACAAAGCTCATCGGTCTGAAAAGCGAGGTGTGCTGTGATTGGCCTAGTGCCTCAAGCGTGTGACGGTAATGTTACGCCCCTTACCATATTGTGATGCCTTGTCCCGGCCGGAACGACGAGACAAAAACATTAAAACCCATTATAAACGAGGTATTTGTTGCATCCAGTGGGGACATAATTACGGATTATAATGACTTATACTGTCTTTTTACGCGTTGCGTTGCATCCATGCATCCATGTCTGCATTTGTGATCGGAGGAATGTCAAACAAGTGCTACTCTACACTGCTCAAAACTCGCGTTGGAATCATCAGTGGCAAATTCTTTAAATATGAACGTACTTACAGTCTGTGAGTCAGAACAGCCGGCATTGTAGTCTACTCTTCCAGAATCAGGAAACAGTCCTCCATAAAATGCGCTGCACACATCTGCATATTTGGGTTGAACTGTTCTGGAACAGTGTTGTAAATACAACTTAACCACTGATTTCTAGTCGTGTCCTCTTTTGGAAGATCAAACAACGCCATCACACACCTTGAGTGAGCGGCGGCCGGTGGGCTTGAGAACGGCTTGCGGCAACCACATGTGACGACCCCGGGCTGGACTCTGCTTCATCCACGCTGAAAGCCGATCCGGCGATCCACAGTGCAAAGTTGATGTATTTCCTCAGCGACCAGCACGGATCAGCTCCAGGCATGACGAAGCAGATATCGTCCTCTTTAGTTTGAAAACATTTATTTAATTGTAAATAATAAATTTATTTGATTGTTTTGTATTTATATATTATTATAGGTAAGCAAAAAAAAATCTGTGTAATAAGGTAACTATGAATATACAATACATTATCCCTTAAATGTCAACCTTATAGTTTGAACGTTCGTTCGTCTTGGCTCAAAGCCACTTGCTGCAAACTTTTCTTTGCGGAAGCTTTGCGTTAATTACAAGTGAGATAACTAAATATTTCATCTCTAATCAATATTTTTTGTCCAATTATTTGCCCAGTTAGTTTTGGTATTGAGGTAAAAGTTACCTTGCATTCGTTATATAAAAGTGGGTGGTGGTCACGAAGATGACGGAGCAAATTTGATGCGTTTCCCCCTTTTGCAGCGACTTTCTTCTTGCAAGATCGGCAGACAGGGTGACCGTCCTCGATTAAATTGCCTTCAGGACTCTTGTAAAAGCCAAAATACGACCAGACCACTGATTTAGTTCTCTTAGATGGCTGAAAAATCGATAGCTACCTGAATACCCAAACACATCTGGTTTAATACCACATTTGAGCTCTATCGCCCCCTTGAGGTTACTGAGATTTGATATCGCTACAGTTAATGCAAGCGATAGAAGAGATAGACAGATATATTTGTATGGTTGTATGTGAGAAAAATATGGCAGCACGGCATATTGTCATTGAACTAAAGTCAAATAAATGATTGAAAAATTATCTGGAAGAATATTTGCTTTATATAATTGTTCTATATAATTGTTCTTATTGAATTAAAGTCAAATTATTTATTATAAAATTATTATTAAATTAACTAAAATATCTTGATAATATTTGCTTTATATATATTTTTGTCCACTATATGAATAAAAATGGTAAAAACGTATAATAATAATAAAAATAATAATATAATAATATTCTATTGGCTGACAATAGAATTTCTGATGGTAATAATATAAGTTACACACACACACACACACACATATATATAGGGCTGGACAATAATTCAATATCAATATGTATCGCGATATAATTTGTTTCAATAACGGTTATATGATTTTTAAACACATTTCCGATATTTCGATATACATTACCAGTGTTTCCCATACATTGATTTATTTGTGGTATTTGATTTCATTGAATAAACATGAGAACTGCACGTTTCAAAATCAAAACGTGTCGCGGGTGTTTTATATGAATGCATCTCTGAAGACTGTCTTCAGAAAAGTTTAGATGGCATTTTCATTTTATCTGATAAAGAAGCGTTCGTGAGCGGAGCTGCTTTGTTTACAGCCGTTACTGGAGAAACCGTTAGTTCTGCCGCTCTCTCAGCGCCTCCTGCTGGCAGACAAGCAGTTTGCATTTTCAATAATAAACCCATTTCCAGCAACATGTTTT
>NW_015505449.1:1158421-1159545 GCF_001515645.1 Sinocyclocheilus grahami | reverse complement strand
GAGCAAATTTGTTTTTTATTGTCATAAAAATTGTCACAAAATGAACAAAAAAAGAGAATTTATTTTTTCCTAATACAAAATATAATTTCTAATTTATTTCTTCTGATTTTGGCCAGTAATATGACCTGGACAAGATCCTGATGGGTTTCGTGAGAATCCATACATAGTATGCATAATATATAATGATACACTAAGCTGTGTGAATGCATCAATGTCATATATAATAGTGAATGAGTATTCAATAAGTGAGATTTGAAGGCTGAAGGGGTCGTGTCTTTGTGATCTTGAACTGATTGGTGTATCTTGATTGCTTGAGCTTCGCTGGCCAGATGCTTTCATTTCTCCATTTCTCGTTCTCCCCTCCCTCTTTCACAGCAATCAGTCGCATCCCTCTCTCCCCTATCTTTAGGAGTCAGGCATGTAATTATGTTGGCTTGTTAGTGCACGCGTGTGTGTGCGTGTGTGTACACGCTTCTGGAAGGAGGAGGGAGGCACAGGGGGTGTTGTCGAACCTGCCACTTTGAGCTGGTGCATCAATTACCCGCTGGGTGTCTCTGTCACGTACACACACACACATACATGTACACAAACACAGTCATGGCTGTTTACAGACATTAGGACTAAGAAATACACGCATAGTGACTATAAATAGCATTCTCTCACATGCAATTATGCATTTTATGCACACAATGAAGTGGGATTACCACACCTGAGGTTCAGATGCTGTGATTTTCCACCTATATGGGTGTGTGAGGTCTCTCGCCCCGAGTGTCACCTGCAGGCTTTACAGCTGTGAGTTTGGTGTGTTTGTGAATTCTCACGGGTGAGCGTGACGCAATCTGCTCCAGATCAGGCTCACGTGTGTTCAACACCTGCTCCGATTTGATCGCTTTCTGTAAGAATCACACGCGCACAAATTTATGAGGCTGTTGTGATGAGATTCTCATTGTGAACATGAAATAAAAGAAGTGTGACATTGATGTTTGGTGAACACATGCTGCTTTTAAGTTATAAGTTGAAAGATACAGATGCTTATAGCTGTTTACAAGTGTTTGCGCAAAGTAGCACACTGGTTTCATACCACCATACACACACACACACACACACACACACACACATATATA
>NW_015505449.1:1156509-1158411 GCF_001515645.1 Sinocyclocheilus grahami | reverse complement strand
ATTTTCACAGTAATATTTTTACTGTAATACAGTAAAAATAAATTGAATTTAGGAAAATGTGCTTAATTGTCATAAAAAATAATGACAATAGATTCTAGAAATATTGTTTATTTTCTTTGATCAGATGAAAAATATATACATTTAATATTTTGCTTAAGAAAAATAAAGCTAGTTTTTAGGACTATTTGAAATGTTCACTTATTTTTTCACTTTTTTAATGTAATGCACAAATCTAATTTTATTACTTTATACATATTTCTTTTTTTAATTAATTTAAATTGCACATCATGGCACTGTTTGTTGTATTGTTTTATGCTGATATTAATAAATCGTTGTGTAATTTTTGTGCTATAATACGTTAAAAATGCTGTTAAAATAATTAGAATTTAGGAAAATGTGCGGTTAGATTTTTCACATTCACAAATCTCATATTACTTTCATGTAAAAAAGAGGAATATATATTAATATGTATAATTAGAAAAATATGCTTAATTGTTATGAAAATAATGACTAAGTTCTAAAATATTCTATATTTTCTTTGATGTGAGAAATGTATGAAAAAATATATACATTATTTATGAAAATAATAACACTAAAAAATCTTAATATTCTAAAACTATTCTTCGTTTTCTGTAAGGATTAAAAATGATATTATATTGAAATTATATTATTATTATATGTTCATATAATTGTAGTATAATAAAATATAAAATAATAACATTTATTAAATGAAATTATGTTTTGGCATTGTTGTTGTTATATCTAATACAAATTATAATATAAATAAACAATTTTAAAAGGTAAATTAATTAAATAAAAAATGTAAAGTAAATTAAAGAATTTTATCTTTCTCCGCTATGCTGGTATTTGGAGGTTGCCAATAAAGGTCTTTTACATACTAGAAACCATAAAGGTATGTTAGCAAACAGCACGTTTAACACGTCAGAGAGATAGTAAAAAATGTCAAAAAAGTGAAAACCCATTTGGTTGTTTTTGTTGCAAGTAACCTTTACTAACAATATAAATGACAGGTGCTAGTACAAAAGGTTAAATGTGTTTCTTTTTCAAATAAATCTTATTTCGATGTGTCTGTGTTTCGCACCTAGTCATCTGGCTGTGGACCGTTGCAGATGGAAAGACCGGTTAGTCAGACCGTATCTGTTTGTTCCTGCACTGCAATAATTCATTTTTGATGTATCGTGTTTTATTGTCCTGGGCCCATGTGCAACACCTCAGCTGAAAGGTCAGAAATCTCATTGAAAAGATGAAGGATGGACAGAGGAAGAGGAAGGATGCGTCAGAGAGAGAAGGGAAGGATTCCAGAGCGTTTCCGTGTGTATGGGGTTTAGTGTGCCATGTGCATGCTTCCATAAATTCCAGCACGTTATAATGTGAATCCCGCTCGTGGCTCTGTGTTGGTGTGCCTTCCATTGAGAGCTGCAGCGGAGAGGTGGGCGGAAGAGGTGGCGTTATGTAACGGAGAAAAAGGACTGATGGGATAAACTTCAGTTGGAGAAAATGAGGAAGATCAGAATAGTGCTTTCTCAAAGCGTGACACCTCATCCTTCACTTAAGGCCGCTGCGTGGGAGCGTTTGTGTGTGTGTGTGTGTGTGTGTGCGTGACCTCGTACGTGTTGCGTTTCTTCAGTAAATGTGCTGCGAGGGCACGTGAGCTGCTCGGAACAAACGCTGCGGTTCGTACACCATGAGAAATATTTCTGACTCTCTTTAATGAGCTGTTTATCATATCCTGTCATGGATGCAGACGAGGTGAGTCTAGTTAGTCAGTTTTCTCTGAGGTCATGATGTTTAAGAAACACAATTAGCAGAGGATGCCAGATAATATGAATATGTTTATTCTAGGGATGTAACGGTATGAAAATTTCATATCACGATTATAGT
>NW_015505449.1:1059871-1153011 GCF_001515645.1 Sinocyclocheilus grahami | reverse complement strand
TCCTCACAATTATATTCCTCCTTAGAGAAAAATGGTATCTGTGAGTTTTTCCAGTCAGGATTTAGACCGTATCAAGACCACAGGAACCAGATGAGTCCTCTGCACAATGTGACTTTGCTGCAGCCTGGAATTGAACTGCTGATTTTGTCTGGCCAGAGGAGAACTGGCCCCCCGACTGAGCCTGGTTTCTCCCAAGGTTTTTTCTCCATTCTGTCACCAATGGAGTTTTGGTTCCTTGCCGCTGTCGCCTCTGGCTTGCTTAGTTGGGCACACTTCATTTCCAGCGATATCGGTGACTTGATTGCAAATGATTGCAAAGATACTATTTAAACTGAACTGAGCTGGATGATGACATCACTGAATTCAATGATGGAACTGCCTTTAACTGAAAAATTAGTGTTTACTATTATCATTTTGCATTATTGACACTATTTTCCTAATTAATGCTGTTCAGTTGCTTTGACACAACCTGTATTGTTAAAAGCGCTATATAAATAAATGTGACTTGACTTGACATACATGCATGCATGCACGCGCGCGCACACATGCGCGCACACACACACACACTAACACGTTATATAACACTTTCTATAACTAGCTGTATTTATACTGTATGTATTAAGTAGAGCTGTATTTAATTATTTTTTTAATTTTATTTAGTAAAATGAATTAGATATTGGAATTTTATTTTATTGTTTTATTTTACTTTTCCTTGTAATTTAGTTATCTCATTTGCTCTCTGTTATCATTAGTCTTTAGATGTTTGACAAATAAAAAAAGTGTATTAGATATTTGTGTATTAGATATACACTTTTTTTTGTTTGTCAAACTTCTAAAGACCAACAATAATACAGCAAATGAGATAAATAAAATTGCAAGGAAAAATAAAATAAGTAAATAAATGTTATTTCAAATATCCAATACATTTATTTTATTTTTCCTTTCAATTTAGTTGTTTCATTTGCTGTCTTTTATTGTTGCGCTTTAGAAGTTCGACAAATAAAAAAAAGTGTTTAAAGAAAATGGATGCCATATTTTGACTAATGCTCTTTTTTCTTTTTCTATGTCCTGTGCTTCCATGTTGAAATGACTCCTGATGACATCTGATTTTCAGGTAAGACATTTCTCTTTAATAAACTGGCACACTGTTTACTTCTACTGCTGTTGTAAATACAGTACAAATCACTAAGCACCACTTTTCAAATGTATTTACATTGCTGGTTCAGAATGGCATCGTTTAGCTGTAAGAGACGGCAATGATTGCATTTTAGTCAAAAAGATATGTGGTGTGCACTTAGTAACACTCCATGCATTTTAAAGGTATAAAAATGCATTTTGATTTATTGAAAGCTCTTGAGTGTAATTTTGTAACTAGTGTATACCACGCTGCTACCACGTAACAGCCTTATTTAAATGCGGTTTCACCATCCAAATGGCGTGACAAATCAGATTTGAAAAATACTCCAGAAATGTTTTCCTTTCTGAAATGTTTTTTTCTTTTCTTAAGCGTGTCATTACAGCTCTTTGCTATCTTTATAATTGTATATGGTGAAACTCTTGTTTGAAGTATAACTGAAGAATAGTTTAAGTGTATGGGACTTATTTTATATATGTTCATATTGGCTTTACTTATTGCATAGAAAATAGAGTCAAAGCTCATCTTAAGTCGCAGCGCAGTTTAAACATTTAAACATGAAACAGAGCCAGCAGATGAATCATATTTAATTTATGAAGTGGATTATTTATGTTAGTGGTTCTCCGTATGGAAAATTGTTTGATGTGTGCTGCGGAGTGCCTCAGGTGTATGTATTGGGCAGCATTCATTTGCAAATACATGGACATGTTTTCATAATTAACACATTTCATTAAAACATGCCCAGGTCACATTTTACCCCACTATCAAAAGAAAAATAAGCTGTATTACATTCACTTTTATGCATTTGGCAGACACTTTTATCAGAAGCAACTCAAGTCATATATTTAATCAGTTCACACATTCCCTGGGAATCAAACCATGACAAGGTCATTCTCATTACTTTAATAAAGGATTTTTTAAACAGTATTACAATACAATTCCATGCATTTTTCATTAAAATCTCATGAATTAAAAGCAGTAAAACAAATACTTCCATAATTAAATGTATTTATTTATTTATTTTTCTTAATGTTTAATGTTGTAATAATGAGATTTTAATTCATTACAATAAGGAGAGTTTAGGGGCAAATGTTCTTAATTGTCATAAAACATAATGTCACAAAATGCAAAAAATAATTTTTCCTTAATACATTTGGGAAGTAATATGACCTGGACAAGATCCTGATTTTAATGCATTATAGTAAGGAGAATATTGGGGCAAGAAATATTTTCTTAATTGTCATAAAAGTTATGTCACTAAATGAACAAAACAAATTAATTACAAAATAAATAAAAAAAAAATTCCTAATACAAAATATAATTTCTAATTTATTTTTTCAGATTTTGGGGAGTAATATGACATGGACAAGATCCTGATTTTAATGCATTATATTAAGGAGAGTTTCAGAGCAAATTTGTTTTTTATTGTCATAAAAATTGTCACAAAATGAACAAAAAAAGAGAATTTATTTTTTCCTAATACAAAATATAATTTCTAATTTATTTCTTCTGATTTTGGCCAGTAATATGACCTGGACAAGATCCTGATGGGTTTCGTGAGAATCCATACATAGTATGCATAATATATAATGATACACTAAGCTGTGTGAATGCATCAATGTCATATATAATAGTGAATGAGTATTCAATAAGTGAGATTTGAAGGCTGAAGGGGTCGTGTCTTTGTGATCTTGAACTGATTGGTGTATCTTGATTGCTTGAGCTTCGCTGGCCAGATGCTTTCATTTCTCCATTTCTCGTTCTCCCCTCCCTCTTTCACAGCAATCAGTCGCATCCCTCTCTCCCCTATCTTTAGGAGTCAGGCATGTAATTATGTTGGCTTGTTAGTGCACGCGTGTGTGTGCGTGTGTGTACACGCTTCTGGAAGGAGGAGGGAGGCACAGGGGGTGTTGTCGAACCTGCCACTTTGAGCTGGTGCATCAATTACCCGCTGGGTGTCTCTGTCACGTACACACACACACATACATGTACACAAACACAGTCATGGCTGTTTACAGACATTAGGACTAAGAAATACACGCATAGTGACTATAAATAGCATTCTCTCACATGCAATTATGCATTTTATGCACACAATGAAGTGGGATTACCACACCTGAGGTTCAGATGCTGTGATTTTCCACCTATATGGGTGTGTGAGGTCTCTCGCCCCGAGTGTCACCTGCAGGCTTTACAGCTGTGAGTTTGGTGTGTTTGTGAATTCTCACGGGTGAGCGTGACGCAATCTGCTCCAGATCAGGCTCACGTGTGTTCAACACCTGCTCCGATTTGATCGCTTTCTGTAAGAATCACACGCGCACAAATTTATGAGGCTGTTGTGATGAGATTCTCATTGTGAACATGAAATAAAAGAAGTGTGACATTGATGTTTGGTGAACACATGCTGCTTTTAAGTTATAAGTTGAAAGATACAGATGCTTATAGCTGTTTACAAGTGTTTGCGCAAAGTAGCACACTGGTTTCATACCACCATACACACACACACACACACACACACACACACATATATATATATATATATATATATATATATATATATATATTAGAAAAGGATTAATAGATCATCAATCTTAGGTTAAGGTTTAAAAATTCCATTACGAATGATTTGTTGGCCAGCTCTTCTTTCCAGAGTGCTGTCAGTTAATATGATTGATATTACAGGTATGAATATTTCATAGCGTTTATAATGCCACGCTGAATCTTCTAGAACCCAGATTCTGCTGTGTCACTCAGAGCTAGACTGTTGGTTTCACCGTAAGATGTAAACCTTTCTGAAACAGCCTTTCATCTTCCCTTCAAATACTTTCTGATATGTTCAGGTCCTATTTTCTGTTCAGTTCAGGTAGTAGAAATGGCTCTTTTTTTTTTTTTTTTTTTTACCCATCAAAGCATTGTAATGGTTAAAAGTGTAATTTCAGCCTAAAGTCATCTGTCGTAGGTGCCGTCTTTAATCCAGTTTTCCTTTTCAGTTCTGACTGTGTGCACATCATTTCACGTAGTTAGCCATTTCGGCTCTAACGGCTCTAGTTTCCGACTTTCATCCTTTTCATCCTGTTTGCATCTGTCTGCAGATTGAGCCATTTCAGCTTGTTAGTTTGTAGCTGGTTTATGCATGGATAAATGGAGTTATCTACTCTACCCAGGCAGAATCCATTTTTTGTGTCTTTGTAAAGTGGCTCGTACTGTCTTCACTGCGGTTGTAAGGTGTTATGTATGACTAAAGGGTGTAAATCACTTCAGACCTGCATATGTTACCACAGCAGCCAATCATGCAAGTCACGTTAGCATATATTACCATAGACGCCGAAGAGAATATATCGAACTGTCTGTTACTTTATGGCTCTGCCTTAGGGCTCTGTGTGTGCGTGTCTGTGTGTTCTTGTCTTGGTCTTTTGTTTTCCCTGCCTCAGGTATGTTTTCCTCAGTAGTTCATGTTCTGAATCTTTTACATTAACAAAAAGGTATTACTTTGGCCTTTGGACATAGTTTTCATGGTAATACCATGTTTTTTGTATGATGGTAATACCATGTTTTGTTTTTTAAATGTGTATCGTGTATCATGGTATTGCCATGTGATACCATTTAAGTACCACGGTACCATCACAATACATCTCCCTCTTTTATTTTATTTTATTTTATTTTATCAGTGTTATTTGGAGGATGAGTAACTTCACGTCACATGTTCTGTTAAAGCAATTTTTTTTAATTTAGTTGTCATCTTTTTATTTTATTTAACTTAATTTGTTTACCATTGTACCACCACAGTGTATATCTCTCATTTTATTTTATTTTCAATAAAATACAAATGATATTTTTCCACAAATCCTTTTGATAGAGCTTAACTTGAACCTAGAATATTCCTTTAACTTTTGAGCCTGCTAGAATTATTTTTTGATTACAATCCGGTGCTATATAAATAGAATTAATTAATTAAATTTAATTATATATTTAAATTTAATGGCATTAATTGCTTTGAAGCCGGCGGTTTGCATGCATTTTTTAAATCCGAATGCACAGTCCACCGTAAGTCCATGTCGTCCTATTTAACTCTAGCTTATAGCATTAATGTTAGCATGATACACCCTTTTCAACCCATTTTACATGCATAACGTGTGCTAGTTCTGAGTGAAACAGAATATTCATCAAGAATAAATGTTGGACTGTGTTATTTTGCCCAACATTTATTTAATTGATTGGATGAAATTGAAAAGTTGGCATTGCATACCAGAATCGAGCGAGAAATGAATGTGAGTTTGCTGAAATAATGCCTAAATATGTATTTGGCTATTGGCTAACATTTTCCATTTTGATTCAGTGTTGATTTTAAAAGCGAGTTGTTGAAACCAGGAGTTCACTGCAGCCTGTTTGACTAACTTTGGCAGAAGTAAGCCGTTGCCTGTGGTTTCTCCGAGCTCTTGGCAGGGCTGAGCCGTGTAGCATGGGTTGGCTGGAGCATCTCTTGAAGGTCCGCCAGACCTTGGAGCTGACGCAACTCTTTCCACGCTAGTTACATTCGACATTTCAGCACCTCTGATTTTCTCCGCAGAATAGAGTGAAAATGACATGTTGTGGGACACGTGTATGTAGCCTACATCTAAGTTTTACTAGAAAAAAATTGCCTTTAGTTGTGTGAGTGCACTCCTAAACATCTTTGATTTTTTAAAGAAATTAATACTTCTGTTGAGCAAGGATGCACTGAATTGATCAAAAGTGTCAGTAAAGACTTTTATAATGTTATGAATTTCTATTTCAAATAAATTGTTCTTTTGAACTTTCCATTCATCAAAGCAGCACTGCTTTCAAAATTGATAATAAGAAACATTTCACTGAAGACTGGAGTAATGATGATGAAAATTCAGCTTTGCATCACAGGAATAAATTAAATTTTTTAAATATATTCAAATAGAAAGCAGTTATTTAAAATTGTAAAAATATTTCACAATATTACTGTTTTTACTGTATTTTTGATCAAATAAATGCAGCCTTGGCGAGCACGTCTTGGTAAAACTGAGAATATTGGCATTGGGGCTGTTTTTCAAGTTGGCTGTTAGCAACATGTCAAGCTTTTCCTAAGCCAAAATCTTCTCATCAAAACTTGCTTAAATGATCAGAATAAATAACAGAACAATCAAATGGGGAAAAAAATGAAGCATTAAAATATCATTTTCACAAGTAGCAAGTGAGCAAAAATTACGGGTCATTTAAAGTCTCTAATTGCTGAAATGTCCCTCATGGAAGAAGCTAAAGTGTTTTCTTGCCGCTTCGCTGCTTGTAGCCTGCTAGCGGCGTCAACGGCAGATTGCGCAGCTTCAGTACAACCCGCACACATTTATTCGAGTCATATTCATCCCAAATGTCGTTCTCTCTTGCCTTTTCATTCAGCTTTCACACGCTAGGAGCCAAAGCCTCATGAATGTGACCCGAGCGATCTGTAGAGCCGTGACGTCACTCGCCCCGCACGCCACATCCTGCTCGGGCAGCCGGCGTGCAGATCTCCTACCCGTTTACAGGGAAAGGTTGGATTGAGCTGGCCGGATGCAAAGAGGGGGCTTGTCCTGCTTCCCCTCAACAAAATCCTCTTCACACTCTCCTCCGCCATCTGGAGAGGATGCCAGTCGCTGAATTTAGACGCGTGAACCGGGAGCCGTGCCAGTTCAAGGGGATGCACTCGGAGCCCGGCTTGTCAGTATGGAGGGTCAAACTAATTGAGAGAGACGTAGTCTGTCTTGGATAGTCAGAACATTTTACAGCTTAAAAGAGTGATGGAAAAGAAACCACCATATTAAGTGTGTGTATTAAGACTCACAAAACAATGTTTTTAGCAAGCTGAGCTTTAACGGCATGTATTATGAATGAAATCAATCGAGTAGTTTAATCTGCTCGCTCTAATGCCCTCTAATTTGAATCAATGCAGTAATTTGTAAACAGAAAAAATAACACTCTCACAGCAGGAGAACTGACCAATGAGATTTTACTGTGGGCGGGGCCAAATCCCCCTGATCTCGCCTGAACATAGTGTTTCATAGCCGAGACCTTCTGAATCCTCAGTAACTGACGCAGGTGGCTTTTTAAACTATTTTAAAACAGATTTTAAAAAAAATCAGATTTAGACATTCACAGTAAAAGATTGGTGGAGAATTATAAACCTCATGAAAGTAGTGTTCAGTTCTATGTTCATGTATTTCCTATTCTAACATTATTCCTTAATTCTTGCAAAATCGTAAGATGAAATAATTAAATTTTGTTGATCAGGATGAATCATCCATTTATTTATTGATTATTATTTATTTTTTTTTAAATAGGTTTATTTTCTAATTGGTTGCAGGTGGTTTTGGGGAGGGACATTTTGTTTTAGAGAACATTTGATTGGTCGAAAATCTTTGTAGTGCAGGATGAGTCATCAAGATTTTTAAGATGTTTTTATCTGGTGGAAATTTAACATGCGGGTCTGCAGAAAGTTTTCATGAACATTTTGGAGGTGATCAGCATCACTACTCTTCAAATGTTTGGGGTCGGTAAGGATTGAAAGAAGCCTCTTATGTTCCCCAAGGCTGCATTTATTTGATAAGAAATACAGTAAAAACAATAAAAATGTGAAATATTATTATAATGTAAAATAACTGTTTTCTATTTGACTATATTGAAAATTTTAATTTATTCAGCATCGTTACTCCAGTCTTCAGTGTCACATGATCCTTCAGAAATCATTCTAATTTGCTGATTTGCTGCTCAAGAAACATTTCTTATTATTAATGTTGAAAACAGTTGTGTCGCTTAATGTTTTTGTGGAAACGGTGCTTCATTTTTCAGGATTTTTTGATAAATTACTTTAAATTGTACATATTGATCAATTTGATGAATCCTTGCTGAATAAAAGTAATTACTTGACCACAAACATTTGAATGGTAGTGTAGATGACCTTAAAGTGAATACATTTTTTTCTTTCTACATGTCATCTTAAGGGTTTTTCCATTGTTTTAGTTTTAGTATAACATTATAATACCATTCATATTTTTACTTTTTTTATAATTTAAAGAAGAAACCAATCCGATGTATATTTGATATTTGAGGCTTAATACTATAGAAAAGCACTAAAGGTTTTTCAGTTAGAGTGTTTTCAGCTTGTTTATTTTCATATAAAAATACGGCATGCAGTTGCATCAAACAATGGTATAAACATCATTCAATGTAAATTGTGATAATCGCAATTACAATTTCAAGGGAATAATCGACAATTAAGATTTTTGTCATAATCGTGCAGCCCTGATTTACACTGTCTTATGTGCTCAGTGAGGTATTGTGGCAGATTTAATGGGAACGTGCCATGTACCTGCAGCCCGCGCTGTCTAATGAGCGGCACGAAGCCCAAAACACTCCCGGCTTTGTGTGTGCATTTTAACGCGTGCGTGTGCTTGTTAAGAAACGGCTAAAGGTGCAGTTGCAGCACTAGTGGTGCGAAGAGGGATTGTAATGTCAGTCATATGCATATGTTTGCGCACGTGTATGTGTTTGTGAGTATGTGTTTGTCTGAAAATACCTGGAGGTGCTGTTTCAAACCTCCTGGAGTGTAGAGGGAATGTTATCTTCGAGTGTATGTGTACGTTGGATCAGATCGAATCCCTGTGGTGAGAAATGTGTGTGTGTGTGTTCCTGCATTTTATTGATATTTATTATCTGTGAGTGTGTTCAAATGCTCCCCACCGACCCACTTCACCGCTGGTTTGATCATCCTCAGACGTTCCATGCCATGAAAACACTCGTAACTCTATTCCAACCACATGCTGACATGTTGAGTCTCATGATGTACAATAATCTGTGTGTTGAACCCGTTTGAAAGGTATTTTATTAGGATTCACAATGTGAGAGGCTTGCTGGGATTCTGGGTAGCTTATATTTGTTTTTCTCTACTATGTAGGTGTGTGTAAAGTTCTTGTGGGAGCTGATGAACCTACACCTGTATGCTTAAAGGAACAGTTCAACAAAAATATAGTGTTTTGAAAGATTTTCAGTTCATTTTCAGTCAGCCTGAATTATTACATGGTATTTTAAAAAGACAAGTTATAGTTGCTCTAAACAGGACAACAGGTACCATGAAATTGTGTTTGAAACAACATGAAAATAAATGATTACAGAACTGTAATTTTTGGGTGAACTATTCCTATGAAGACAACCGACAGCCAAGGGTCTTGTCCCATCTTAGGGAGGCCAGCTTAGATGTTGATATGTTTCTAATGGATGTCTTCCTCTCTGTAAACCACAGCTGCATCTCCTTTGCCATGACAAATGATGAAAAAAGCATCACGCCTAAAATATTACCACGAAATCATGTTAAAGAGAGAGTTCACCCAAAAATGAAAATTCTGTCATTAGTTACTCACCTTCATATCGTTCCAAACCTGTAAGACCGTCTGACACGGAAGAGAAGAAATTGTTGAATAAAGTCGTTATTTTTGTTTTCTTTGTGCACAAAAAGTATTCTCGTAGTTTCATAATATTACGGTTGAACCACTGATGTCACATGGACTATTTTAACGATGTCCTTACTACTTTTCTGGGCCTTGAATGTGGTAGTTGTGTTGCTGTCTATACAGGGTCAGAAAGCTCTCGGATTTCATCAGAAATGTCTTAATTTGTGTTCCGAAGATGAACTTATGGGTTTGGATCGACATGAGGGTGAGTAATTAATGACAGAATTTTCATTTTTGGGTGAACTATCCCTTTAAGTGCTTTTGAGGAGTGCAGTTCTTGTCTTTCTTTTTTATTTTATTTTTATTTTTTTGGATCCTACACATACAATCTTGTATAGTGAAATGTAATATATATATATATATATATATATATATATATAAAAAAAACTAATAAAATTAAAATAATAATAATAATTAGTAGTATTAGTATTAAATTATTATATTATATTAGATAAAATATATAAATATATTAAAATAATAAATGTGCATATATTAAAATTAATTGTATGTTATATAAATATATGAATTAAAACAATACAATTTTATTAATTTATATGTATATACATTTATTAAATATATTATTATTGTTATTATTATTATTAAATTAGTTTCTATATTATATTTGATAAAATATACATATTTTTGAAAATAAAAATAAATGTAGATATTAAAATTATATATTATATAAAAAATAAGTTACTATATTATACAAATAATAAAAGTTTATTAATAATAATAAAAATGTATAAACGTATGTTATACTGTATATTATATATATATAGTATATATTTATTTAAATAGTATATTATATAAAGCTTGCTTAATCAGTTCATAACTTTGACCTTCCATTATATCTTCCATTAATCATTCATAATTTATTTTCAATTTCTGCTAGTCCATTTACATAAGGACTCTCAATTAATCTGATTTCTTTGAAGTGGATTGATGTGAAAAATATCTCTTTCCGAAGCTGATCCAGAGGTTAAATCTGTGTTTTCATTCATTGAGTGTGTCACACGGCGAGCTGTCTGTAAACTGGAAGCTCATTTAGCTGTTTTCTGTGGACGTTTCTCTTTAGTGGATGTTTTGGACCTGTAAATGCTCCACATACACAGTGTTTGGAGGTGTTTGTGCTACACGAGGCACTTTTGCAGTGCGGTTTCCACCTTTCTCTCGCTCTCTGTTTCGCTCTTTCTCTCGCTTTCTCTGGCTGTATGAATGGGTCTGTAGGCGTTTCTCCCTGTTGTGCGAGCGTTACCAGTGGAACGGGACAAGGACCAAATTAACAGAAGGGAGAGAACAGCCCTCGTACACACAACGAGCATGTGTGATATGCCCATGTGTCTATTGCTGTTGTGTGTGAGGTTGAATACTACACCGTCTGTTTTATGTAACCAGCATGCAACTTGAATGAATGACAAGGTTCCGTCTTTCCTTGTCATTGTGCTTAAAACAAGAAATTTGTATTTTAGAGGAAGTATAGAGTGAGTTTACTTCTGACAGTTTTAACACCATGTGTAATATTTTCAATGCTAAAATACTTTCTCCTGGGAATAATAGACTTCTTGTGCCATAGAAACAGAGCATTTGTGCCATAGAAACAGAGAGAGTGGGCAACATCCTAGCAACCAGAAGGGACACTCTCTCAACTGCATTACAACAACTAAAAACACCCTAGAATACATCTAACAATGCCCTAGCAACAAACAGCCTAGAAACGCTCTCACAATGACCTAGTGACCACCTAAAACATCAGGAATACTGTACATTAACAACATTCTAGCAACACCCTAGAGACTGCCTAAGATTGCATAAAACCCCAGAACACCCTACCAACAGCGTAGTAACGCCATAGCAACTATCAAGAACACATTTCCAACAGTCTAGCAACACCCTAGAGACCACCTAGAATCACATAATACCCCAGAACACCCAAGCAACAGCGTAGTAACGCCATAGCAACTATCAAGAACACATTTGCAACAGTCTAGCAACACCCTAGAGACCATCTAGAATCACATAAAACCCCAGAACACCCAAGCAACAGCATAGTAACGCCATAGCAACTATCAATAATACATTTACAACATTCTAGCAACACTCTAGAGACCATATTGAATCGTACAACCCAGAACACCCTACCAACAAACTAGTAATGCCATAGCAACCATTAAGAACACAGTAGCAACACCCTAGAGACCAGCTAAAATCACATAAAACCCCAGAACACCCTACCAACAGCATAATAACGCCATAGCCACTATCAAGAAAACATTAACAATGGTCTACCAACACCCTAGAGACCACCTAGAATCACATACACCCTATCAATAGCTTAGTAATGCCATAGCAACCATCAAGAAGACATTAGCAACACCCTAGAGATCACTTAGAATCACATATAACCCCAGAACAACCTACCAACAGCATAATAATGCCATAGCAACTATCCAGAAAACATTAACAACAGTCTAGCAACACCCTAGAGACCACCTAGAATAACATAAAACCCCAGAACACCCTACTAACATAGTAACGCCATAACAACCATCAAGAACACATTAGCAACACCCTAGAGACCACCTAGAATCACATAACACCCCAGAACACTCTACTAACAGGATAGTAACACCATAGCAACCATCAAGAACACAATAGCAACACTCTAGCAACACCCTAGAGACCACCTAGAATTGCATAACGCCCCAGAACAACTTACCAACAGCCTAGCAAAACCATAGCAACCATTAAGAACACATTAGCAACAGCCTAACAATACCCTAGAAACCATATTGAATCATATAACCCCCCAGAACACCCTACCATATTCTAGCAGTGCCATAGCAACCATCAAGAACACATTTGTAGCAGTGTAGCAACATCCTAGAAACCACTTAGAATCACATAACGCCCCAGAACACCCTACAAACAACCTAGTAACACTATAGCAACCATCAAGAACACATTAGCACCTGACCACCTTTAAACAGCATTTATTATTATTCTTGTTTAATTTAGTTGTTTTTGCAGTTCTGGCTGGTGACAGTAGTGTTGCAGAAATTGCACACTTCAGCTTTATGGAAATTAGTTGCATGTTGATGGAAATAGCCAATTAATGTCTAGATAGATTGTGCTGTTCTGTTTATGTTTTTGGCTTTGTGGTTCTGTTATTATTTTAGGTTTATTACAGATTTTGGTTTTCATACAGTCAGCCATAATGCTGTCAAGATACAAATGAAGTGCAGGTCTTGAAAAAGAGCTTCAGTTGTTGGATTTGCAAAATGCAAAGAGAAAAATCTAATCAATCGTGTTCTAATCTTGTCACATCTGAAGTAATTTCAGTATCTCCCTCCTGATGAGAGAGGAGCGTACGCTTGTCCCTCAGAAAGAAAAGAGGAAAAGAAATTAGACAAATAAATAAATAAAGCTGCATTTTTTTCCCCACTTTCAACAGACAGGAGCACGTTGTGTTTCCAAGGCAACAGTCTGCCTACTGCAGAACAAGAGAAGAGGGAGTGTGTGGGCAGAAGGCAGGCGCATAAAAGCATGCACGCATTCAAACACTCTCTCTCTCTCTCTCTCTCTCTCTCTCTTGCATGCACACACTCACTTGCTGCAGCGACGGTTTGTGACAGAGTTCAAAGTCCAGCCCCCACTTTCAACAGACAGGAGCACGTTGTGTTTCCAAGGCAACAGTCTGCCTACTGCAGAACAAGAGAAGAGGGAGTGTGTGGGCAGAAGGCAGGCGCATAAAAGCATGCACGCATTCAAACACTCTCTCTCTCTCTCTCTCTCTCTCTTGCATGCACACACTCACTTGCTGCAGCGACGGTTTGTGACAGAGTTCAAAGTCCAGTAGAATCCCAGTGACAAGTTGTTGCATGCTTGTTCTTCAAAAAAAGAGCAGGGAGCTGGCGGTGCATTGGGAAAAACAGCGCACCACCTGATGAATAAAGACTTCTGCCTCTGTAACTCATGCCAAGGCTGTTCGATTAAAACCAAATGCTTAGGTCCTCGGTCATCACTTTAAATGAATGCTTCAGGTTCAATACGAGTTGACACTTGGCAGCATTTGTGGCATAATGTCGATTTTCCACTGGAATAATGACCTTAGACTCGTATTTTATTTTTTATTTTATTTTTTTTACACTTACAGTGAAATTGAAAAGGGTTTAAAAGCTTTTATTTTTGTTAAAGCATTTGCATTATTTCTTAATTAAATGTGTTGCTTGAGCTGTATAGAAGACTTCTGTATAGAAGTGGGACTACTTTTCTAGGTGGATGCACTTTTTATGCATAACTGATGTGATTCATACTTTTAAAAAATTTACTATATTTGTCAAATAAATGTATCTGTATAATTTATTTTTTTTCAAATTAAAGTGAAAATTATTTTCTGAAATAACTGACTTTATGCCACAAATGCTATTAACAGCTCGTGTTGAGTCATCACTTTAAATTAATGCTTCAGGTTCAATACGAGTTGACACTTGGCAGCATTTGTGGCATAATGTCGATTTTCCACTGGAATAATGACCTTAGACTCGTATTTTAGTTTTTTTTTTTTTTTTTTTTACTTACAGTGAAATTGAAAAGGGTTTAAAAGCTTTTATTTTTGTTAAAGCATTTGCATTATTTCTTAATTAAATGTGTTGCTTGAGCTGTATAGAAGACTTCTGTATAGAAGTGGGACTACTTTTCTAGGTGGATGCACTTTTTATGCATAACTGATGTGATTCATACTTTTAAAAAATTTACTATATTTGTCAAATAAATGTATCTGTATAATTTATTTTTTTTCAAATTAAAGTGAAAATTATTTTCTGAAATAACTGACTTTATGCCACAAATGCTATTAACAGCTCGTGTTGGGACTGGAAAATTAATTGAAAGGGATAATGCACTCCCAATATTTTCCCCCAATTTATCCTTATTTCATTTGAACTCTTATGCTATATTCCAAATCTTTTAGTTTTGACATTTCAAGTTTTATGTACTACGTTTATGGTACATTTTTGTTCTTTTTGAAACTGGCCAATTCCAGTCTCCATTTACTTCCATTGTATAGAACAGAGCAGCTTTTCTATACATCATCTCAATATCTTCTTTTGTGTTCTGTCTCTTTAGGGCTACTTTCGAACATACTTTTTAAATATTTTTTCAGGTATATTTATCTGTATACTTTCATCGTAAGTGCTTTACTGCAATTTTTTTTTACTGAAGGATAAGTCCGAATTATCTTCTGTAGTAATTGTCTTTATGCCACAAACGCTGTCAATAGAACCTGGAAAAATAATTTAAAAGAATAGTGCTCCCAAAATGAAAATGGTCATCAACTTACCTTTATTTTCTGGACCAAAAAAGGAAACTGTCCAGGATATCCAGGCTACTGTTTTCCATACAATGAAAGTGAATATGAATATCAAGGACAGTAGTGTGCCATAAGGCAAGCTTATAGTGAATAATAACTAAAATTTTGGCTTGTTCTTAATACAAATATATTCTATTATTGATTTGGAATATATAGTCTAAAAGATTTAATATTTTACGGTTATATATATATATATGGTACTTTTTGTTCTTTTTGAAATTTGGCAGCCCCAGTCCCAATTTACTTCCATTGTATAGGAAGGAGCAGCTTGAACACTGAGCTCAGTATCTTCTTCTGTGCTCAGAATTTGAATGTTGGTTGAACTCTTCTTTTAAGGTTCAGTGTTTAGAGTGGGTGGACGCAGGACGGCATTAGGACTCAAATTGTACAAGGTGTTCTGGATTCATCCTCCACACATCAGTAGTGATTTAGGGTGATTGAGGAGCCGGGTTGTCAGAGATGGATTAAACCTAGTCTCGGATTATAAAAGATATTGGACAGAGAATCAAGACCGACTGTGAAAATGAGTTCACTAGTCCTCTTAATCGCAGAAACAACCCTGAGATTTAGTTGCCACAAGCTTAGCCTGATTGACAGAGCGAGACAAAGTACTTCACTTTGAATTTGGCTGCTTTGGGTTCAAATATCTGGAAAATACAGGTACGCTCTTCCTTGCTGTTTTATAAAGTATAGGGGTTTGAATATCTGTCAGAGTAATGGATCTAATCCACTTCTGAACCAAAGTCGTCCCAGCTTCCCCTTTAAAAACCCCTGACTGAGCCCTTCAAGCCACGTTTTCCAGTGTTTCTTGAGTCCAAGGGCCAGAGTGTAATCCAGCGAGCTTTGTCAAGGCATTCGAGCTGCTGTTGTCAACAAATGTCCGCTTTGTTTTACGAGCAACTCGTAAACTCCTCCCCATCTGTCAAGCCTGAGATGTCACGCAACAAATGGAGTTGGAGAAAAGTGGAGATTTTTGTCCAGTGAGGACACATTGCATGGTCTTTGTGTTTTGTTACAGTGTGAATGAGCAACAAAAGCGTCTTTGAGTCTTTTAAGGGAGACTCTTGTGCGATCACTGTACTATTAGTGCAAGAGCTGCATGTGTTGGTTGTTCATTTCAAGTGCAAGGAACTGGTGTAGATGAGTGTGATGACCAGTCACTCTGGAAATAAAGAAAAAAATGTAAAAGTTAAAACCAGATTTTTATGCTTTCTGAAGAGTTCTTTTCTGTACCGATGCGATGGGCGATAAGAATTGGAATGTATTATAATATTATTCATGTATTATTATAAATAGTAATATAACACAATAATATTATAGATATTATTCTATTTTTTTCCAAACTATTTTATTTTTTATTTTTATCTAATATTATTATTTTCATCTAATATTTTAATAATTCTATACTATTTTGTGGATTTAACACATTTATAATTTAACCAATAGTGTGTATGTGTATATATGTATTTTCAAATATTACATTTTTATTATTTAATATTTTAATGTTTCTATACTACTTTGTAGGTTAAACCTATATTCTATTCTATTCTATATATGTATGTATGTACAGACACACTTGAATCCATGCATCCGTCCGTCCGTCCGTCCGTATGCATGCAAATAATAATATACAATTTTAAAATACCCCAAATTGCATGTTTTTAATAGAAATAGAAAAAAAGCTATCAGTCAATAACCATTGTGGTATCAATCTGGTTGCTAAGGAGTTTGCAGTGAATTGTAGCATGTTGCTATGCGGTTGCGAGGTTATTTTGGGCTGTAACTAACTAGGATGTTGCTTTCCAGCTCATTACATTCAAGTCTCTAAATCTCAACTTCAGTGTAAAGTTATGGGATCCCCCCCTTATCATCTAGCAATAGCACACCTCCCCTAAGAAAGCAGCTCATTTTTGAGGTGTCATTCGCATCTGTAGTACAAAAGTTGCATTCTAAAGCTTAATAATTAGTGCTGGTGGGTCATTTAAATGGCAGATCTGAAGAATGAGCAATAATGATGATGCTTGCCTTAGCAAGAATCACGAAACCGCTAGTTAAACTTTCTCAAACTTTCTGCATGTGTTGTTGAATAGCAGGAGCCTGTTAGGTTGGCAGGGCATCCTCCACGCTGTTGTGATTACGTAACACAATGCCACACACACCCACACCCACAGGCAAAACAGAAAACTTCTGATGCTGTAGTAATACACTCTGACAAGGTGTTTGCGGTTTGTGGTCAGTGCTTGTTTGTGAGGAATAAATGACCAAAGGAGTAAAATTTGGGCTTTAAAATGACAACTTTGAGCTTGAGCGTCAAGATCTTATTTTGGGGATTAAACCAGAAACGTCTTTTTCATCGAATCGTGAGCAAAACAAACCTTGCCGTTTGAATGCTGCCATATGTTACTGGCCGCAAACAACAGAATTAATAACTCAAAATAAAAGTTGTTTGAAGATGGTATTGTGACGAGGATCACAACATTTTCTGCTGCTTGTTCACATGATCAGTCAAATCCAATCTTCTTTTGTAAACTGTGTGATGTCTGCACAGAGATTCAAGAGAAAATCAACAAATTTGATGCCAGCACCACAGAATCAGATAAAATGCTTTCATTGCGAATGCCAAAATGAGAGAACAGCGTGAACTTGCCCCTCGGTGAGTGAAAACACGCCGTGCAGAAGCGGCTTTTAGCAGATTTGAGTCAAAATATGTCAAGCCATTGTGCAATCTAATATGTAAATGCATGTCATTATAAGCTAACACATCCTTATACAGAAATCCACTGTAAATGAATTAATGTGCTGTCAATACAAACCCAATTTTAGAAGAAAATGTGATGCTTGCACATGCAAAAATCTGCTGGGTTTGATATGTTCGGTTTAGGCGTTTGTTTAAATCATAGTATATGCAATATTACGGTGAAGAAAATACACATGCTTTATAAAACAGTAAGCAACAGAAGATGCATGTACACAAAAGAGCACATTCATCATATCCAGCTTTAGCGAGATCTAATTATATTAAGGACTCAATTTTCAGCTGAAGTGTTTTTCCGTCTGGAGGCTTCAAACTGAATTCCTGCAAACTGATGATTACAGATTCTATATTCCGGAGAATTCTTCACCTTGGCTAAATCGTATTTTTGTGATATGCTCTATCATGTAGTCATATTTTTAAAGGTAGGATGTATTCCAGCTCTCGACAGTAACAACGGCCCCTGCAGGAACGGAGGCAGGCTTACCGTCTTTCCTCAGGGAAATATCTGTCATTCTAAGGCTTGTCTTAATTTGTAAAGGTTCCAGGGGAAATTTGTACAACTCATCAACTCCTGTGGGTCAGAATTTCAGGCAGAATCCATTATTACTGTTTACTCGTAACAATACCCAGTCAAGGTACTGATCATTTCTGTGATAATGTAGTACATTGTATTTTTCTGACCTTCAGACCCTCAGATTTGTACCATAATTTGCATAATTATTATGCCATTATTATGCACTATTGCTCAATTATGTACCATTATTTAGAGGACTTAAAATTAAAGATGGAATATTACAATTCTAGACCGCATGTTTGATTATCAGTAAATGTTAGCTCTTCAGGTTTTTCATGAATCCCATAAGAGCCCCATTAAATTGATTGCATTTATTAGTGATGTTTGCTAAGGCATGCATTACTATTACTATTGCAAATATTTTATATAACTATAATAATTTGTATTTGTATTGGTGGATTTATTTATTTATTTAAAGCTGTTATAATACTGTATTGTATTATTTATATATTTTTTTCACTTGCCAATTTTGGATTTATTTATTTATTTATTTATAGTGTATGTTAAATTATTTAATTTAAATACTGTTATATTTATTTTATATTATTTTATTTAGCTTTTTAATAGTATTTTTATTTTTTATTGCAATGGGCCACGTTTGAATGTATTTATTGTATATATGCAATTTTATTTATTTAAATTATATTTATATGATTTTATTTTTAATCTGTATTAGCCAGTATTGAATTTATTTATTATTATAACAAAACGGATCGGTCACCGATCCGGGCCGATCATGAGGAAAATCGGCCAATTCTGATCCCTGGCCGATCGATCGGTGCATCTCTACCAAACAGCTTAGCAACTGTGTACAACTACCCTGGCAACCATGTACTGTAAACACCCTAATATCGTGATGGTTAGGCACACTGTACATTTTAGTTATCTATTTATTTTTTTTATCTCCATTAATACCTTATTTACCAGTATGACTGTTTTAACACATTACTTGTGAGTTCTTTTGTACAATCCAGTTGTGTGTGTCAATACAGATTAGCTCTGTGTATAGTGTGGCTGAAATAGATGATCTCTTCTGTTTAAGCGGCTGATGTGTTGTACGTTGGTAGAGCTTATGTTGGGATTTAGCCCAGCATCCTCCGCATTCACTGCCAAAGTGCGGCTCAAACGCAGACTAAATTTACGCATGCGAAGCTCATACCTTCATGTGCTCGTTTTATCTCACGAGGCTGATGGATCATTGTTTTCCTTCTCAAATCTCTTCCGTCTCAACCATCAAAGGGCAATTTGTTGTGCCGGCATATTTCTCACTTATCACCTCGGCATCTTGAACAACTTGCAGCCCCTCCGGGTTCATTTTTACTCCAAATAAATGAGTTTTGATGTTGTCGGCACAAGCGCTTTCAAAAAAGCCAGTGTCGCTGCTCAATGAATGTCAATAACACGTTACCTTTCAGACCTGCTTGCGCTAATTAACTCTTGTGGTTTTGAGAGGAAACGGATCCAAAACAGACTTGTATTTAATTGTTTTATCAGATGTACCCGTGCTAAACAATGGCCATTGACTTCTTTCTCCGCAGGTTCGGTGGCGTGGAGACTCCCGGTGTGTGAGATTGTTTAAATTTAGCCGGTACGCCGTGGAGGTTGGTAATGAGGAATAGTGCTTGTGCCAGACTCGTGACTTTCCACCTTCAGAGAAGTGCGCGGGTAGTCCCAGCGCCTGGTGATTGAATTAATGAAATCTGGCTTTACCTGCTTCTATTTATAGGCCGATAAGGTATGACAGTGTGAGAATGAGGTGGGGGGCTAATCTGATTGTAGGTCATTTCTGAGAAACGTGATGGAGGCTGAGGTTGTAATGTGGTACAAATGTGAAGGTGACGAGGCGATTTAGCCTAATAGTAGGGAGGGAAGATTATATAAAGGGATTTAAAGGGATCATAATTACCTCGATAGGACTGTCATAACCTTCTGGAATCATATCCCTGCTGAAAAAAACATCTTAGTCCAGCTTAAGGTGGTTTTAGCTGGTTTAGTTGGTCTCCCAGTCTGATCAAGCTGGTGTTTATTTGGTTTAGTTGGTTAACCAGCTGGTTACTTAGTCAGACCAGATTAATGCCCAACACCTCTCTAAAATGTGCAAACTAGACCAGCCTAAGTATCTTAGTGGCAAGCTAAGACCAACAAACCATCTTAGAGTGTTTAAATTGTAGAAAACCTATTCAATTGAGTTGATTCTTTTCAGTGAATCAATCAAATCGATTCACAAGTTAATCTCAATATTTCAATAGTGAATTAATTTAGTCTGTATTTTGTTTTATTCTTTTTTTTATTTTTTTATATATATATATATATATATATAAATAGACACTAATATTCCTGCGTCTCACTCCAGGTGTCATTAGAACTGGGCTGTTCAATAAAAACGTTCTATCTTTATACAAAACTTAATTTACATAATCAAATTATCTATGGCACCATTTGACACCAGTTTCTCCGTTACGAAATTAGTATGCAAATAAGAACCTGTGAAAACAAGTTGCCAATTTAAACCTTTCTTATTTAATGTGTCAGTGACAGTATTGTTGAATGAATTATATGCAAAGTCATTTCATCATTATGATTGAAGTCATTCAGCCCTGATTTCACTTCATGCGCACTCAATAGCAGATTTACAATACAGTTATAGATGTGCAGAGAGTGTTACATATTGAAAGTCAAATTTCATTACAGAATTTATTTAACGGTTCAATGACACAAATGCGTATGTAAATGTAGCAATGTTTTTAAAACCATTCATTAGATAGAAAATGGAGAAGAAAGTTTGAAAACTTTTATACCGTGCACGGTATGAAAGATTTACAATTTTTTCAGTGCACTGTATAAAAGTTTTCAAGCTTGTCTCTTCATTATTTATTTATGTATTTATGACATCTAGTGTATTGTGCTATTAACCCGGGCCCAAAATTAACTTTTTAGCACCCATGTCAAGTGAAATAAGAACAAATACCTGCCATAATATTTCTTGTTGGGTCATAAAACATTTTTATTTTTACTGTATATTGCATTTTTTGCAAGACATTTTTTTTTTTTACAATACATTGTTGCATTTTTTTAAAGAATGCATTTTAAAAGTAAAACAATTCAAAAAATTGCATTAAAGCATAATGTAATAAATATTTTGCACTATTTTACTGTATTTTTGCACTTATTAAAAGAATACATTTTAACGTTAAATAATCCAAAACGTTGCATTAAAGCAAAAAGTATTTAGCATAATTTTACTGTATTTTTGCTTTTATTAAAATAGTATATTTTTAAATGTAAAAATAAAACAATTTATTTTGCGTTAATACTTATGCATTAATTATCCTAAGTTTTTTCTCCATCATGTTAACAGTATCATGACACATTATCTAGCGGGTTTTTTTCTTTCTAGCAGTTAACAGCATTACTCTTGGCATCATATGAATTAGTGAGTCTTCCTGATTAGAACTTATTTCAGGAACCACCTCAGATCCCTTTGCTGAGTCAATGCTTTATTCAGTTCTTCTGAATTACCTCTGACGGTGGAGTGTAGGAGGGGAATGTCTTCCACTGACATCTATAAGCTCCATAGCCTGCCATTATCTTCTGAGCGTCTGTGGCTTTCGACAACCGGTGCATTAGCTGACAAACACCACCCCTAGCTGCCATTCAACCCCCTGATAACCAGAGATTGATTACCCCCATTCAGACTCAAGCTGCAACATGCTATTAGCTTATGATAAAGACGTTTGTGGTCCCTGATGCCGTCTGCCTCTGGATACGTGACGCATCCTGGTCACAGAGAGTGCAGAGCCGTCTGGCATGAACGGAAGCTCTATTAAATTAGCTGATGCTGTGAGCTAAATTGAGTTTTAGGTTTATTTTGCGTTCTGTTGATTGCATTAGCGTAGCATTAATTGAGAAAGTGCTAATTTTGAATCTTCATAAAATTCTCTTCAGGGCAAAAACTGGCAGGATCTAAATAGAGGTGTGGAATAATGGGTGAATGTTGAAAATTAAGGTGAGGTGCAAAATGTCTTCAGTGTAAGTTGATTGTCAAGGTGGTTTGAAGTGGCATTGAGGGAAACCTTTTTTTTTTTTTTTTACACAAACACATAGGCCTGGAAATTTTACATATCAGATTATGTAATGATTGAGATTTAGTGCACAAAGGTAAACACTGTGACAGCAGTTGAAAACTGACCGTGAAATACTGTTGGAAAGTTTTTATGGACCTATACTGGATAATAATAATAATAATAAATTTTTTAATTATATTTGTTAATTGATATTGGCCCATATTGAATAATATATATTCAATATGGGCCAATATCAATTAAAGGGGTCATATGATGTTGCTAAAAAGAACATTATTTTGTGTATTTGGTGTAATGAAATGTGTTTATGCGGTTTAAGGTTCAAAAAACATTATTTTCCACATACTGTACATTATTGTTTCTCCTCTATGCCCCGCCTTTCTGAAACGCGTCAATTTTTACAAAGCTCATCAGTCTGAAAAAGCGAGGTGTGCTGTGATTGGCCAGCTATCCAGTGCGTTATGATTGGCCAAATACCTCAAGCGTGTGACGGAAATGTTACGCCCCTTACCATACTGTGATGCCGTGTCAGGCCGGAGCGATGATTCAAAAACATGAAAACCCATTATAAACGAGGCATTTGTTTGCATCCAGTGGGGACATAATTACGGATTATAATGACTTATACTGTCTTTTTACGCGTTGCGTTGCATCGCGCCACGTAAACATAAAACCATGTCTGCATTTGTGATCGGAGAATTGACAAACAACAAGCGCTACTCTACACTGCCCAAAAAACTCGCTTTAAATATATAAAATATAAAAACTCTTTACATTTTAAAAATGTACTTAGTCTGTGAGTCAGAACAGCCGGAACTGTAGTCTACTCTACCAGGATCAGGAAACAGTCCTCCATAAAATGTGTCCCGAAACTTTTTATATATTTCATATTTTGTCCATTGGTAAGTTGGCAGCAGTGATGGGCCGATATTTGCCACCTTGAATTGATTTCCAAAGGTATTTTTTACTTTTTAAGGGCATTTTCTACATTTATTCGATATATGCATTATCTTTTGTCAAATTCTTACATTTAATCGATAAATTCAAATAAAGTAACGAGACACTATAGGCTGTTTCCAATCAAAAGAAATAAGTATCACCAAAATTCATTTTTGCACAGCAGAAGTGGCACAGAAGCTGCACCTAAGTATTTAGCCTGAAATTTCAATTACCTAAATGATGCTTCGAGGTTAAATATTAAAACTTTTTTTCTTTAATTAATTTACATTTTATTTATAAATTATGTATAAAAATGTGTGTGTGTGTGTGTGTATATACATATTATATATATATTATAATAATTATATGGAAATAATAAATTATCACATTTGATTCATTTTATACTTAATTTTTAATTGATATTGGCCCATATTGGATGATGATGATAATGATAATAATAATTTGTTAATAATTTGATCATTTGTTTTTTCTTCCTTCTAGATTCTTGCTGGTTTGCTTCATTGTTTCTGTCTTTTTCTTGCTTTTTTTCTTGTTTTGAAATAATAAAATATGAATAAATAAGAAACTAAAATCGTCATTAGATGGCAGCTAGTCACTGTCTTCATGAACGAGTCGTTGAGTCGTTTGTTCAACCGGTTCAAACGTTTAATTCATTCAGGATCAAATCACTTATCCAGTCGATATTGATTCAACATTGATTGTTTGTTTTTTTTGCGTAGTGAGTGACTCGATAACGTCAGCTTCCACATCATTGAAGCAATAATTACAATCTTATCGTAGGCGATAATATCACACACCCCTGTCTGTGTTTTCTTGCCACTTTGGTTTTATTTTTTCCCTAAGCAGGTTCATTCACACGGTGTCTCATGTCCGTTGTGTCTTTGATGTCAAGGACTCTCACCAGGTTTGGTCTCTCATCTGATTGTTTGTCGTTGCCATCGACTATATTTCAGTCTTGCTCCCATTAGCACAGCACATTAGCCGCAATGGGCTGAAGACGTGCCGTGAGTCACTGTGTGTTGGCTGTCACACCTGTCTTTCTCCCACTGGCCACTGTTGGCCAAATATAGTCCGGTCCTGTGGAGAAAAGCACTATGGGATAGCTCTGGCATGAAAGGATACGTGTTCGGGAATGGATATAGACGTGTTTTCTTGGTGTAAAGTCGTCCTGTTGACCTCGCTCTGTGTTTGGATTCTGTCCTTGTCCTCGTTTTGGCCCGTTTAAATAGCATAGCAGATGTTTTTTTGTTTACAAGTAGTCGAGGGAGTGTTGGGAACGGAGCCACTGAAGCTAGTCGGTCCCTGAACGTGCTTCGTCCCTGGACGAGAGGGTAATTTGATCTTTTGCATTAAAAACTTTGAGACTATAAAAGGACACAAAGTACTCGAGCGTTCCCAGGAATCCTCCTGTGCAGTGCTGCGAGGAAACGAGGAAAAGCGCTCATCACAAACACTCGCGCGATCAAGTTTGATGTAATGTAATGAGCAAAAGAGGCTCATTTGGATGTTTGAGTCGTGGTTCTTTTTATACATGTGTGATGCAGCAGTATGAGGAGGAGCTTTCTTTTCTTCCTTCCATCAGTTTGTTTGTTCTTGCTTGTTTGGTTTATCTTTATTTTCTTCTCAGTTTTTCCTTTTGCTCTTCCTTCCTTTAGTTTGTTTCTCCTTTCTTGTTTGATTTTGTTCTTGATTTTTTTTTCTTAATCCTTTGGTATTTCCTTCCTTCCCAAGCTCTCTCCTTCTATCCCTGCTTCCTTCCTTCCCTCAGTTTGTTTGATCTTGCTTGTTGGATTTCTTTCTTGGTCATTTTTCCTTTAACCTTTCATATTTCCTGCCTTCATTTATTCATTATTCCTTCCGTACGTTCTTGCTTTAATATAGTCATTGCTTTGCTTTCTTCCTTTCAATTTTTCTTTTTGCCTCCTCCCCATCCTTTCTTTTCTTCCTTTGTTCTTCCTTTGCATTTTGTTCTTTCTTGCTTGCTTTCTTACTTTCATTCCTTGGTTAGTCATTCCTTCTTTCCTCCCAGTTGTTTGTAGTAGGGATGCACCGAATGTTCGGCAGCCGAAATTATTCGGCCGAAAATAGCAAAAAAATAAGCGAAAGTGGTTATAAGCGAAATAAGCGAAAAGACCGAATAAATTGTACCGAACAATGACGTGACGCAATCAAATAGCAACCAGAGCAGAGTGAGAGGCGCACACTCTTTATAATGCAACGAACATGTCAGCACAGCAGTGTGGAAGCATTTAAACTGTCCGAGAAAGACGCGAAAATCATTACAAGCACCGACAGCGAGAGACTGTTTAGTACTGCAGCACATGTCTTCGATTAGAAGAGGAAGCGGTGATTGTTGCTGGTTACTGTATGATGATTGAAATCGTGAAATGGCCTTAACCAATAAGTAAATAAACTGCAGAACGTTATGTTTTCACGCTCGAATTGCATGTATTCCGACTGTGCTGCACGAACTCGCGGCGGATCTGCTTGTTAACCAGAGTTCAATGTCCAAAGCGCGAGGAAAATCTGCGCTGAACCAGTTTTACTCGCCTGTTGCTCAGTCACATTACTATGAATTTTTACAAGGCATGTGACAATGCAATACGTGCAACATATTCGTAATGAGACTCATTTATAAATCTGCTGTTGTCAATAAAAAGAAGCATTGAGGTCTTCCTGTGCATTTCCGCAAAATAAAAGTTGAGAAAAAGCAAGAACTCCATTAACATTCATAAACGTTAGTATTGTAATTTTACTGTTGTTCTGTAAAATAAAATAAAAAGTAAGACAATAATAATGATAATAATAATTACAACATTCACACTAGGGCTGGGTTTTGACACAAATTTCACGATTCGATTTGATTCTCATTCACACGCTTGCAATTCGATTACCAATCAATATCGATTATTTTGGATATATATCAGGTACAGTACATGCCAAATCTTCTCAAGGAAAAAAATCTCTCAACTAATGCTGTAAAATATTCATGAGAGTCAGTTGGTACTACATTACTATAATATTGAAGGTTCAAATTTACTGATTTGTTAAAATTACACTTAATGAAGTTTTTAAAATAATAGTTACAATTACATAATAATATTTCTACTTCAATTAGTATTTTATATAAACATAATGGTGGCTGTCATAAAAACTTGATGGATTTATTCAAACATAAATTAAACATTGAAGAACAGTAAAATTAGTTTTTCTCAGGTAAATGTGACGTTACGTGACATTGTTTACAAGCCGTTATATTGACGTCTTTGTGTGACTGAAACACTGATTGAGCGATTACAGGAGACAGGATACGGATTGTAAAGTTGTACTCTTTCTTTTAACTTGCCTTCGGATGTTTATTCATGTTTATTTTGTGCTGAAACTGGTATTAATGTGGAGGAGATCAGTTCACGTGCGCCTCGCGCTGCCGCTTTTATTGAACTGAGGCACTACAGAGATCTGTCACTCCACATTGAACAGCGCCAAAACGGCATTTATTGTTTGAATACTGCAATACAATGGACATCATTTGAAATCTGAGACTTTGTTTCATATTAAAAATACCAAAGCACAATGCTTATTGCGATTTATTGGATAGTGGCCTTCAATGTTCCATCCATTAACTGAAAAGTTAGAATAATCGATTCTTGGGATTTAAGAATCGATATCGTTCCGTAAAAATGAGAATCGATTAATATCGAGATATCGATATTTTTTTTACCCAGCCCTATGTTCAAATTGAGATCTGTAATATCTCTTAAAACATTTCTTCTAATGTTTTAAAAGAAGATTCTTCTACTCAGCAAGGCTGCTTTCGTTTCAAAAATACACGCCTTATTCAAGAAGGGGGTCTGATGGACAAAAAATATTATTTTACTAGCTTATTAATTTTATGTTAAATTGTGCTTTGTTGGTATAATGTCTGCTAGAATGTTAAAACATGTTCAGTGTTAAATATTTTTTAATTATTGTTTTGTAATTGATTTTTTCTTTGAGAAGCAAGACAAAATAGTAAAAAGCACATTTTGGCTATTTAATTTATGCAGTGGTGAAAAAAATCGTGGGGGGGTGGGACTTTCGGCCCAGTGTTTAATTTTGTTCGGTTTCGGCTTCGGCCAAGATTTTTCATTTCTGTGCATCCCTAGTTTGTAGGGCTGCATGATGTAGGGAAAAAAATTGAATTGTGATTTTATTTATTTTTGCTGGTTTAATTATATTTCTTAAAAAATCTCCGTGTTTGCTCTGATTATTTTATAGGGCTGCTCAATTTGGCCAAATATTATATATAATATATGAATTCTAATGTAACGCATCAAGAATAAATAGTAATAATAGATATATTATTATTAATAATTATTATTATTAATAATATTGTCTTTTATTTATATATATAAAATATTATTATACTCTAAAATATTAAATCAAGTGTAAAATTATGGTACTTTGCAATTTGATAATTTCAGTAAGCCACGTTGTGATGGTTTTATTAAAATTAACCATGCAGTCCTATTTGTTTGTTTGATCTTCTTTGCTTTCATTCAATCAATCTTCTGTTCTTCTTTCCTTCCTTCCTCTCTCTCTCTCTTTTGAAAGATGAACTGTGTCTCTGGTTGGGCGCATCTTAAGATTTCAGTTTAATGAGGCTGTTTTTAAGGTTCCTGGCTGTTTGGTCTGGTTCTGCGTGTTTGTGCTCGTGTCAGTGACGGATGTAGAGGTGAAAAGAAAATGAATTAGTAGTCATGTTCTCAGTGAGAGATGTTTGGATCAGACGGAAGGATACAGCTGAGCGATGACACATTCGAAACGCATCGGTGTGTAGTCGTCAACAGCATCACGACACAGCAGCATCCTGCAGATTACACAGATCCAGCCTGGATGATGCTTCATAACCGCAGAATACTGGAGAAGGTTAAAAAAACTGGCCTCTTAAATTATATCAACTTATGAATGTTTTTGAGAACCATATACTGTGGTACAGTGAGCGTATCAGATGATAATACTGTGGTGCTTTAATTGTGCAGATCTACGTAAATCTACTTTACGGTCTAGTTTGTTTGTCAGACAAAATAGCAGATTCTGCGTTATGATTGGTCAGATCGCCTGTCAATCAAACTCCCAGCAAAGGGTGAAGTATCTGTTGCCTTTGTGTGTGTGGCCTGTTGATCTGGACTGAATGTCTGCGCTAGACCTAGCAAAGTCCTGAGTATTCAACTCTGTTCACTGATTTAAGGTCATGCCGTTTGATGGAAAGCCTCGATTAGCCATCTCTGTAGGAGATTTAAGACTTATAGTGTTATAAGGCTGTAAGGGAAGGTCATTTTTCCCCCCACTTTTTTCTCTTTTGTTTTTTTCCATTCATTCTGTCTCTCACCGTCTTTCTGTGCTGTAACAGTAATAAGGTGCAAATGTTTGAATAATGCATAGGCCTTTCTGTTGTTGTGTGTTTTGTAGTTAACTTAGAGCTTTAAGTATTATATATGAAATATTCCTCAACAAACATTAGTGGCTTTTTAAACAGTGCGAGTATAAAACAACATCTGTCCATTGCCAAGTGTTCTTGTTTCTGGATATACTGTGCTTTATTAGTGGCGTTTAAGTCAAGTCAGGGTGATTTGAACAAACCTTTACATCTAAGTGTTAACCATGAAATGTATCACACATCATTTAGGCTACAGACATGAATGATACCTCAAATTATTACTTTTGGGACAATAAAATGGGCAAATAATCCTGTAGACCTAAATTGTAAGAGGTACCAGAGCTTTTTTTTTTTTCTATTTTTGTATTACTTTCAGGAAAACTTTTGTAAGAATTATGCAATTTGTTTTGAGCGTCTCAGGAAACTTTTTAATCGTGGGTAAGAGAATTGTTCTTGAGCGCAGACAGATGCGGAGTTTACTTTGTAATGTCAGTCTGATTCATAATAACATTAGCAGTCTGTGGTGTGCTTGGCTCCTTTGGGAAATGTGATTCATTGCAAGATCATCTCTGTTGTTTTTCTTTCATGGATCAGTGAGGCCTGCAGAGGTCATCTGTAAACTCAGAGATGATAACTAAACATTTGTCTAGCCCTGTCAGTTCCTCTTGCCATGTTTCTCTGAAAGATCTGCAAGTGCTGTTACCTGATGGATTTTATTTTATTTTATTTTTAGTACCTTATTTTTATTTTATTTTATTAGTTTTTTAAATTTAAATTTATATTATTTTATAGTAACTGTATATTTTATTTTATTTTTTAGCATTTTGTTTTTTTATCTTTTTATTATTTTATTTTATTTGAATTTATATTATATTACAGTAACTATTTATTTTATTTTATTTTTTAATTCCTTATTTTATTTTTAATACCTTATCTTATTTTTATTTTATTAGTTTTTTATTTAAATTTATATTATTTTATATTTTATTTTATTTTTTAGCATTTTTAAAAATCTTTTTATTTTATTTAAATTTAAATTATTTTACAGTAACTATTTATTTTATTTTTGTTTCTTCCAAATGAGTCTGTAGCGTGTGCGTTAACTGCTGCATCACGACCTCTAAGCCGCTTTGCTTTTTGCCTTTTTTTGTTATCTTGTTTCATGTTTCAGAACTTCACCCTGAGAGGTCGATTTCTGTGGCTTATTTCTGACTGCGACAGCATTCACAGTGCTAAACATGCACTACGGCTACACTATAATTACATGATGTGATTATGTTTTACACAACAATTTTCGATTGTTGAAAGGACATTTGGATTCAAACTTAAGTATGAAGCGACAATCTCTCGACCCACCTAAAGGGAAAGTTCACGCAAAAAAAAAAAAGAAATTTCTGTCATTTACTCATCCTCATATTCTTTCAAAAACAAGATGACCAAATTAACCAGCAACGTTATCACTCAACTTAATATTGACTTATTTATAAATAGTATTATTTATAATAATTTACATTTGTAATATATTTATAATAATAGTAGTATTAATTACAAATATTTTATATTTAATTAATTATTATGTGGTTATTGTTATTGCATTGTAGTAATATTAATAATATTATTATGTCCGCTGTGCTACTTAATATTTATTTATTTATATATTATTTATTTGTATCAGAGTAAATATTAATCATAATGGCAAACTTAATATTGTATTAATATTAACTAATATTATTGTTTATTATAATAAATGTTATGATTAAATAGATATTATATAAATAATATGTGTGTTATATATTAAATATATTATATATTTTATAACAGATAAAATATATAAATAACAGCATATGGATTTGGAGCAATAAAAGAGTGAGTAAACTGCTGTATTTTTGGGGTGAGCTCCTCCTCTGGTAGTGATCTGTCAGGGAAACATCTTTCCAAACAGCTTTGACCCTCTTTTGGGTTTTTGTTGTTCGCTTACTGAAAAACCGACACGTTACGTTTACTGAAAAATGACATTTAATAATCTGTGTTCATATGGTCTCTTTTTTTTTTTACACAAACGTGAGGTGAATCCACAAGCTTGTTTTTGGAGAGTAGATGAGTGAGAGAGAGAGAGAGAGAGAGAGATGTAATATGTCTCTCTCTCTACCCCGCCTCCCACAGTTACGCTCAAACCTATGATTTTCTCTGCAGTAGAGGAATTGTGACGTGTGCAAGTTGGTGGAGCAGCTGCATTTTAAAAAGCTTGACACCCACGCGTTCTCAAGAGTGCTTCTGTACTACTGCGACATCACAGTCTGCCTTCTTCTGTCCGTCTCTCTCTTAACATACAGAGAGTGTGTGTCTCAGTGTGTGTGTGTGTGTATATATATAGTGTATATATATATATATACATTTTAAAAAATATTTTTAATGAAGTCTCTTCTGCTCACAAAGGCTGCATTTATTTGATCAAAAATACTGTAAAACAGTAATATTGTGAAAAAATATTATAATTTGAAATAACTATATTCTATTTAAATGTACTTTCAAATGTAATTTATTCCTGTGATCAAAGCTGAATTGTCAGCATCATTACTCCAGTCTTCAGTGTCACATGATCCTTCAGAAATCATTCTAATATGCTGATTTGCTGTGTTAGAATATACTTGCAGTATTTATCAATAAATACTAAATTAATTTTTACATTTACATTTTTTGTTTTAATAAACATTAACTTTTATGTATTATGTGTTTAATTTATAGTTATTAAATTGTGCTTTTGTCATTTTTATTCTAAATTTGTAATTACTATTTTTATTTAAATTTGTTTAATTTCTAGTAACTTGTGTGCTTTTTTATTTTTTTAATTGTACTATTTTTATTTAAATTTGTGTTTAATTTCTAGTAATTTTTTTTTTATTGTTTTTTTAATTATTACTATTTAACTTTTTATTTGTTTAATGTAGTAATTATGCTATGTGCATTTGTTGTTTTTCTTTATTATTTTTTAAATATAAATTTTACTTTTTATTTTACAATTATTTCAGTTAGTTTCTCATTTTAATTGAGTTATTATCTGATATTTATATTTTATTTCAGGTTTATTTCAGTTGACAAAAAGGTTTTTAATTAACAATAATGTTTTAGTTAACAATAATAACACTGGTATTAGTATAGTAGTATTGGTATTTCTACAGTTTTCTAACAGTAGTGCATCATTTTGCGGTAACATTTTACTTACAGTATTTCATATTGTTCGTATTTGTGTAGGTTTGTCATTTGTAGCCTTCTGACAGTTGGCGTTGTGATTGGTTCGCGCAGCTGTCAATCACAGTACTGTCCACTCTCCATCAGTGTCTCTCCTGTAATATATGAGTTTGTGTTCAGTTGAGGAGGTGAGAAACATTCTGTAACTAACTTTGGCCCAGTTTGTCAGTGACTTAACTAAGTGTGATGTCAATATTCTCATGCTGAAGCTTATTGCCACCCTTGTTACCTGTGAAGATTTGACTAGCTCTTATTCATTCAGGGAGCTGAATGAAGGTCCTTAAAATTCTGGCGCACTCTCTTTTTGGTCCCATGGAAACGGCCAGCCATTTTGATGCATGTTGTCATGGTGATGGAGGCGGGGAGGTGCAGTTATGGCCTGAAGGAAGAGTTCAGCTGGGACGCTTGTGTGTGTGTGTGTGTGTGTGTGTGTGTGTGTGTGTGTATGATTTGCACAATGTAGTGTCATTTTAACACTTATAAGAGCACAACATGGTCAAACTATAGGCTTAGAAAAAGTACTGTGGTATTACCATCAAAATATACCACTACTACTATGATGACATCATGATAATACAGCTGCATTATTCTTTCAAGTACCTGCCAGTACCATTCAAGTACCATGATATGAATGTTATAAACATGCGCCATTCATATATCACGGTACTTCAGAAAATAACATATTACCATCATTGTGGAATCCACCTCGTGTTTTTTTTTCATGGTATATCTATGCTATGTAAGTACCATGGTACTTTTTGTATAAATATTATGTTCTCTTGTGTTTTGCGTGGACAGTTATTTCTATTTGCTTGTATTTTTAAATATTGTGAGCATATCAAAAATACTGTGGTATTACCATCCGATATTATCACTGAACTGTGGTAATGTCATAATCAGCGAGCAATAGCATATAATGTTTTACAGATTACATTCAGATTAGCAATTGCATTCAATTATGAATCTATATTAAAATATTTCAAATTTATGACATTTATTACTAGAATGATATTTTGCAAATGTAACAATCTTAAAAAAAAAAACTCTTGATAACATGTAAACATTGCAGTTATCGTGCAATGATAATATATTATATATTATTATTATTATATAATGTGCAACAAATCACTAGTGCATTCAAATAGTTACAAATTGTAATATAGTTTTATAACAATATAGCTGATACTAACACTGAACCACCGTACAATCATACTTTTTTTGCATTCAGTTGTGAATATATTAAAATATTAAATTATGTAACTAATGATTTTTTGCTAATTATATTCAATAATATGATCATATAAAAATATTTATGATGACATAACATTGCAACTGTTATATTTTAACTAAAAATAATATATTCAATATTATTATATAATGTGCAACAAATCACTATATAGTTACATAACTTATATTTTTTTCATATTCATAACTAAATGTAGCTGATACTTGCACTGAGCAACCATCATACTATCAAATTTTCGTAACAGTTTTTAATTACTATAAGTAGTTAACAAACATTAGCATGAAATCTTTACCAAATAAGCAGTTGTATTCAGTTATGAATATACAGTATATTAAATTTCATGATTTTTAAAACTATTTGAACGCATTAGTGAGCTGGTGCACATTATATAAAAATATTTAATATCTAAATGTATTGTGACATTAGTGTTAATGTATTTATTTGTCTGTTTTTATGCATTTTATTCTTTGACATCGGACACGATCAGGAGGCATGTGTTATGTAATACAAAGCCACGTAAAGCTGTAATTTCTGTGGCATTAGCGTCACCAAATTAATTGCAAAAATAATGACTGTGTTCAAACAGGATTTCCAAACGGTGCTTGAGCCAGTGTTGATGTGTCGCACTGGAAATCAGCCTACAGATGGTTTACTTCTGCTCGTCCCTGCATATTATGAACGCATTTTAACACCGTAAAGATGACACACTTCAGCTTTGACATAATATAGAGATCATAGTGAAACAGGGTTTAATGTGGCCTCTCAATACCGAAGAGGAGGAAGACGTTGTTGTGTTTGTGTGTGTGCGAGTTCACTCCTCCGTTGAGTCATTCCATTCCATTAACATCGTTTCCAGCGCTTTAGTCACCCGTTCAACACCTAGTCATCAGCGTGGCCCAAATAGCAGGCTGACAGTAGTGGGGCTAAATCTGGTGTCTGAACCCAGGACACATCAGAATGATGCGTCTGCTGCCGGGCCCCCAGCAGAAGGATGTAATTCAGACCAGGAAGTGACCGGAAAGCAGATTTGCAGGCTTTTTCAGGAAGCTGCTGTCAGAGGTGAAGTGTGTAATTCTTTGTTAAAATACTTGCTTTTATCTCAGTTTAGTGCAGAGGAAAAACTCTTAAAGGGTTAGTTCACCCAATAATGAAAATTAGCCCATAAATTAGCCCATAAATTAAAAAGCCATGTGAGACACTTTTTTTTAATGGATGGGCGCTTTTTATTTCACTTCTTTTGGACTGATGCATGCAACACCCGCTGAGTGGCATTAAACAGCTTGAAAGATCAAAGACAATTTTAATATAACTCCGACTGGATTCGTCTGAAAGAAGAAAGTCATATACACCTAGGATGCCTTGAGGGTGAGTAATTTATGGGCTAATTTTCATTTTTGGGTGAACTAACTCTTTAAGTAAGTGGACTTCCTGAAGCTTTATTTGTGCTCTGTGGGTTTGAGATGTCCAGCGGGACATTAACTTCTGGCTCAGCCAATGAGGTGAGTTTGTGGGTGGGACTTCCTGTTTGGCTGGACAATGGAAGATGGAAGGCAGAATGGGCAGGAGGTCTTATAGGGAACTCATCTGGAAACGATAGTGTTGTTTGGCTCAGCTGGCACAGAAATAACAAAGTCAACATGAACCCATTTACTTTCATATTATGGCATTTTTCATATTATGAAAATAAGTGATACAGGATGTTCAACAAGCAAAAACTTTAAGACTTGGAATTGATTGAGGGGTGAACAGTGTTATTTTAGTATTATTTAAATACTGTCGTAGCATTTATGAATATTAATATGAATTAGCTTTTTTTTCATTCAAGTACCATGATATGAATGTTATAAACATGCGCCATTCATATATCACGGTACTTCAGAAAATAACATATTACCATCATTGTGGAATCCACCTCGTGTTTTTTTTTCATGGTATATCTATGCTATGTAAGTACCATGGTACTTTTTGTATAAATATTATGTTCTCTTGTGTTTTGCGTGGACAGTTATTTCTATTTGCTTGTATTTTTAAATATTGTGAGCATATCAAAAATACTGTGGTATTACCATCCGATATTATCACTGAACTGTGGTAATGTCATAATCAGCGAGCAATAGCATATAATGTTTTACAGATTACATTCAGATTAGCAATTGCATTCAATTATGAATCTATATTAAAATATTTCAAATTTATGACATTTATTACTAGAATGATATTTTGCAAATGTAACAATCTTAAAAAAAAAAACTCTTGATAACATGTAAACATTGCAGTTATCGTGCAATGATAATATATTATATATTATTATTATTATATAATGTGCAACAAATCACTAGTGCATTCAAATAGTTACAAATTGTAATATAGTTTTATAACAATATAGCTGATACTAACACTGAACCACCGTACAATCATACTTTTTTTGCATTCAGTTGTGAATATATTAAAATATTAAATTATGTAACTAATGATTTTTTGCTAATTATATTCAATAATATGATCATATAAAAATATTTATGATGACATAACATTGCAACTGTTATATTTTAACTAAAAATAATATATTCAATATTATTATATAATGTGCAACAAATCACTATATAGTTACATAACTTATATTTTTTTCATATTCATAACTAAATGTAGCTGATACTTGCACTGAGCAACCATCATACTATCAAATTTTCGTAACAGTTTTTAATTACTATAAGTAGTTAACAAACATTAGCATGAAATCTTTACCAAATAAGCAGTTGTATTCAGTTATGAATATACAGTATATTAAATTTCATGATTTTTAAAACTATTTGAACGCATTAGTGAGCTGGTGCACATTATATAAAAATATTTAATATCTAAATGTATTGTGACATTAGTGTTAATGTATTTATTTGTCTGTTTTTATGCATTTTATTCTTTGACATCGGACACGATCAGGAGGCATGTGTTATGTAATACAAAGCCACGTAAAGCTGTAATTTCTGTGGCATTAGCGTCACCAAATTAATTGCAAAAATAATGACTGTGTTCAAACAGGATTTCCAAACGGTGCTTGAGCCAGTGTTGATGTGTCGCACTGGAAATCAGCCTACAGATGGTTTACTTCTGCTCGTCCCTGCATATTATGAACGCATTTTAACACCGTAAAGATGACACACTTCAGCTTTGACATAATATAGAGATCATAGTGAAACAGGGTTTAATGTGGCCTCTCAATACCGAAGAGGAGGAAGACGTTGTTGTGTTTGTGTGTGTGCGAGTTCACTCCTCCGCTGAGTCATTCCATTCCATTAACATCGTTTCCAGCGCTTTAGTCACCCGTTCAACACCTAGTCATCAGCGTGGCCCAAATAGCAGGCTGACAGTAGTGGGGCTAAATCTGGTGTCTGAACCCAGGACACATCAGAATGATGCGTCTGCTGCCGGGCCCCCAGCAGAAGGATGTAATTCAGACCAGGAAGTGACCGGAAAGCAGATTTGCAGGCTTTTTCAGGAAGCTGCTGTCAGAGGTGAAGTGTGTAATTCTTTGTTAAAATACTTGCTTTTATCTCAGTTTAGTGCAGAGGAAAAACTCTTAAAGGGTTAGTTCACCCAATAATGAAAATTAGCCCATAAATTAGCCCATAAATTAAAAAGCCATGTGAGACACTTTTTTTTAATGGATGGGCGCTTTTTATTTCACTTCTTTTGGACTGATGCATGCAACACCCGCTGAGTGGCATTAAACAGCTTGAAAGATCAAAGACAATTTTAATATAACTCCGACTGGATTCGTCTGAAAGAAGAAAGTCATATACACCTAGGATGCCTTGAGGGTGAGTAATTTATGGGCTAATTTTCATTTTTGGGTGAACTAACTCTTTAAGTAAGTGGACTTCCTGAAGCTTTATTTGTGCTCTGTGGGTTTGAGATGTCCAGCGGGACATTAACTTCTGGCTCAGCCAATGAGGTGAGTTTGTGGGTGGGACTTCCTGTTTGGCTGGACAATGGAAGATGGAAGGCAGAATGGGCAGGAGGTCTTATAGGGAACTCATCTGGAAACGATAGTGTTGTTTGGCTCAGCTGGCACAGAAATAACAAAGTCAACATGAACCCATTTACTTTCATATTATGGCATTTTTCATATTATGAAAATAAGTGATACAGGATGTTCAACAAGCAAAAACTTTAAGACTTGGAATTGATTGAGGGGTGAACAGTGTTATTTTAGTATTATTTAAATACTGTCGTAGCATTTATGAATATTAATATGAATTAGCTTTTTTTTAAATTTTAGTCATTTTATGTGCTTTTGTAATTTTTGTTAGTTTTTTTTCTAATGTATTTCTCTTTAGTTCTTCAACTCAAACTTAGTTTATTTTAATTAGTTGCCAAGGCAGCAGTTCTAAGTTAGCTTTAATTTGATTTCAGTTTTAGTAATGGTAGAATACCAACTTAAACTTATTTTATTTCAATGAGTTGCTAAGGCAAAATCTCTAAGTTCCATCAAATATTTTATTATTTTATTTTATTTTCAGTTTTAGTAATTGTAGTACTTAAACTTTAGCTTTTATTTCAGTCAGTTGCCAAGGTATTTGTAAGATTTCAAAGTTCAATCTAATATATTTAGTGTGTTTTTCTTTACCTTTAATATTATTTTTTATTTTTATGGCAGTTTTACTTTTAGTAATGTTGGTATTCCAGCTTAAACTTATTTTATGAAGACTTTAAGTATGAACATTTCCAAGATCCATCTAATATTTTTATTTTATTTTAACTTTGTTAATTTAAAAACTTTTTTATTAGTTTTAGTTAACAGTAACAACACTGATAATGAAAAGGAGAAAATAATTTTGATTTGATGTCACAAAAGTTTTTACATTTTATTTTACATTTTACATTTTTAATATTTAAAATAACGTGCTTTGATAAATAATTTACAGTAAGATAAGGATCAAGTGATAAGAAGGTAAATGAGTGACATTGACTGATGCATCATAGCAAAACAAACCACACCACAACATAATGCAGCTGTAGTTGGAAACTGAAGTGTTTATGATGTGTTTATGTGTAGATAAAAGCATTATAAACCCTACATGTATCTCTGGCTCTTCACTTTATTTGAGTATAAAGGGACAAATCACAACTCATTACGAACCCTCATTAAACTTCAGTCAGCTTTAATTGTCTATCTGCGTCCCGGCGGATCCAGCTCCCATTCTTTGATTCGTTCTTCGCTCTTGTCCCTCGGGGAGTGTCTTTCCTTACGTAACATCACTGTACCGCACTACAGCGCTCCACACCTCCCGTGTGTTCCCTCCACATGATCACGTTCTCAGGGACCCCCAGCTTTTGACCTGGACTGCAGTGCAGCTTGGAAAATTACATAACCTTGCGTAAGCTAATTAGCATTAGTGATGTGCTCAGGAGCCACGTCTGCAGATGATGGAGGTGCAGATGACTCTGTGAGCTCTTACACATTTTCCTTCCTAAACTTGCACACAAACTTATTTTGTAGTTCCTTATAATTACGGAACGATTTGTTGTTGCATGTCAAGCAGCAATGTCAATATTCAATATTAGCAGCATATAATTGGGTGAAATATGATGGCAGCTATGTGGAAGCACACAAATCAAGATTTAATGAGGCTAGACTTGATTTATGAACTGAACTAATAGGTTCAGCAGTCCGCTGTGAGAGAAGACAGACTGCCCCCTGCTGGTGTGTATGTTTATGAACACAACTTGCTGGAAGGTAATGTTGCATTTATAATTAGTCTTTATGATTTAGAATCTGTTTGTGATTAGATTGGCTTAATATGTGCCTTTTTATGTAAAAGCATTAACATAGTCACATTATTTTTGGACTAGTAGTTGCACACTGAAAAGCTAATTAGAGATGCTGACATGCTAATACACTTGGGGGACACTTGATAATATTTAACTGCAATATTTACACTATACCATTTAAAGGTTTTTAGCGAAACATATTTTTCATCCTTTTGGTGGTAATTTTCTCTGAAATTGATTAAATTGTTTCCTTTTCACAGCAAAAATATTTTTCTGTCACAAAAATAAATAAATAAATGCATGAATAAATAAAATGGATAAAATCTGATCCTAAACCTTTAAATGGTATAGTGTAAATATTGCAGTTAAATATTATGCATTGATAATATTTAACTGCAATATTTACACTATACCATTTAAAGGTTTAGGATCGGATTTTATCTATTTTATTTATTCATGCATTTATTTATTTATTTTTGTTGAAAGAAATAATTTTAATTGAGCAAGGATGCATTAAATAGATCAAAAGTGACAGTAAAGACATTTCTCTATCATCTTAAATACATTCTGCTATTTTGAACTTTCTATTCATCAAATAATCCTGAAAAATATTGTGCTATGGTGCCCAAAAATTCGGCAGCACACCTGTTTTTAACACATTGATAATAATGAGAAATGTTTCTTGAGTGGCAAATCAGCATATTAGAATGCTTTCTGAAGGATCATGTGACACTGAAGACTGGAGTAATGATGCTGAAAATTCAGCTTTGATCACAGGAATAAATTACATTTTAGTCATTTTAAATTGTAATAATATTTCACAACATTACTGTTTTTGCAGAGCATTTTAGTAAGAAAGACAAGAGACATTGGCATGCTGCTTGTGTCACTTTCTTGCAGTGTTAAAAGTGTTAAAAGGGAAGAGAGGCCTAATTGTGTGACCGTAATCAGTTTTTCTGCTTTAATTAGACTGGCAGGCCAATTTCCAAAGGGTTCTCAGTAATAAAGGTGCGCCCCGAGGGTGAAAAAACATTCGGAAACACACTTTCTGATGGTCTGCATAATTAAATCGGTATAAATGAAAGGCATATCTAATGCTCTGTGTTCGCTACACCACCTCACAAGGGCAAAATGTGTTTTTTTTGTCATCCATCAGTATTTGTACATCAGCCTCGCAGACGGTACCGCCGATGACGTGGTGGTTTTTAATGAAAAGTCAATATGGCCTTTATGCGCTCTCATTTTTATGGGACCTCATCAATTAAATGCATTTCATTAGATGGGAATAGTTTACGAATGCTTGTGTAGTTTCAGACGAAAATGTTTTTTGTTGAGCAACCCTTTGCATTTCTGTAATGGTTTCATGAAGTGGAGAGCTTTGATGCCTAGATATGATCCGTGGATTGTTTTTCTCTCACTTGAGATTTTTACATTTATAATGTTTGCTCAATCTGACTTTTAAGACAAGTGGAATGTTTCATCACAGACAGTCTTGTGGTTGGACTTGAAATATCAGTGGGGCGTCTTGCGTCAAAGCATTGCACAGATACCACGATGAGTTAAACTGCTTTTGAAAGGGCCAGCCGTGCTTTACTCCAAAATGGAGTCAAACATGATAGCGCTTCTGTGTGTGCATTCCCATCAGAACGGAGGGATGGATAATGCACCAATGACTTCCTATTGGTTAAGGATTAGACTAATCCTACTTTAGGTTCAGGTAAGCCAGGGAGGCCGTGGTTGCCGCCTCCTCCTCATGAATGATTATTGAGGTTGGACATGTTTCCTGTCTGCCGCCTCCTCCTTCTCACCGAGACATTTTTGATATTTGACAAAGCCAAGCACTTGAACTGAGCATTACATTAGTCAGTCTGTCAAAAGCAGTGCTAGGATTTTGTCGTCAGAGCATGCTTAAATAGAAGATGATTTGGACCCTGAACTTGGTTTTTTAGTTTGGTCTTGGCCTGATAATGCCACTGGTTAAAGGATATTCCTGTAGTTTGGGAAAGTTGTCATGATGATGTGTTTTGGAGGGAGAAGACGGCCGAGACACCATCTGCAGTGGGGCGAAGAGGACTATTTGATCTCAGTGGAGGTTATAGGGGTGACGAATCCTTACGCGGTAGACACAGGTAATAAATCCTTCTTCAAAGGAGAGCAATCCGTTTCATGCGTACAGGTGTTAATTCCTGTCTGATCAAAACAGGTACTGATTCATGCTCAGTTTTTTTGGCTTTTGTAGTATTTGCTTTAATGCTGTTGTCGTTTGGTAATTAAACACCTGAACTGTTCAATTAAATATGAGAATTGAGGTCATCTGTGGTCAGATGTATTTTATTTTTAGAGGGCATTGAAAAGGAAAAATTGTAAATACCAAATATCCATGTCTTTGTGTTGTCTGTTTTACTAGAGTCCTTCTGAGAAAATATAATTTATTCTGAACTTTGTAGACATTTGTACTTGTTGCTTTGATGTTAGATGTATTTGAAGTGCTGTGGAAGCTGTTAAAGTGAAGGAATTTCAGGTATGATAAACTTAGTTACATGTGATTATTTTTGTAGTGAATGAACAGTGAGTCATCAGGGACATACGTATGATGTTTTGGCTGTTGCATTGTGTTTTAAATAATTATAGCATGGGGTATCATTTTAGTTGAGGTTTTAACAAGAGCTTGTAGGAGCTAAATCTAGAAATGGATATGTTTGGTTGGCTAAATATGGCTTTAAAGTTAAACCGCAAGCAATTAGGTTCTCAAATATTTCCAAGTAGTTGAATTTATTAGGTTATACAAATTGGAAATTGATCAAAGATCTTAATCTGAGTAAGTGTAAGCTCAAGATACCAGTGGCCTATGGCCAAGAAACTTGTAGAAATGTTTTTCTTATCGAAAAAACTTCTTATAGAAAAATTGAATTCATAGGAAGGAGATCAGAGAGCACAGATCGTCTGGATCTGTTGACTGGTCTTTTCAAACTCATGTCATCTGTACGCCGGAAGTTAAAGAGGGAAAGAAGAAAGGAAAGAAAGAAATAATAAAAGGAGGGGAAAGAAACTGACAAAAAGAAAGACAGTAAGAAAGGAAAGAAGTAAAGAGGGAAAGAACAAAGGAAATAAAAGTGGGGAAGTATGAAGAGCGAAGGAAAAGGGAAAGAGTGCTGCTGTATTGTTTAGCATCTTTTTGCAAATCTGTTTGATTAAAGTTGTATATTTCCTCTCATAAATTCCATTACACCGCAGGAATCTTTGTTTAAACGTTGTTAAGTGAGTCTCAGTCTAATAGTTTTTCTCTATGGCAGTGTAGTAGTACTGGACTGGTGGGGTAGTTTTCATTGGAACCACTTGTGGGTGCTCTTTACAAGCACAAAATCTGCTCCCTTGTTTTCCTAATCCAGATGGCTTTTAGGCCAGTCAGATTCTCTATATTAGGAACAGATATTCATGTTGTACTGAATCCTAGCAAGCCATCCTAATAGCAAAGCTAAAATATTGGATATGGGGTAGATGCTTTGAACTCTTCTGTATGTATTTTCGTAGTGGAGATAGCTTCTGCATGCACATTTAGTTCCACTGTGACTTTCATTGCACATTAACTTTCTTTCCAATAATACTTAAAGACTCAACTATCCACCCCCATAGGTGATGTGAAAACATTTTACATGCAGTTCTTTTAGCATATGCAAGACTTGCATGAGAAAACTCGGGAATTGTTTGGCATTTCATCCTGCCCTCATGAAATGAGCTCCCCAGTTTTGTTTGCCAATTTCTGTCATGTTCAATTGGTTGAGGAAATGCAGTTGCGAGGGAGGGCAGTTCAGGAAGGGAGGGTAGGAACAAGGGAGCCAAAGAGAGGCAGGCTCTGGGAAAGGGAAGCTCTGCAAAATGCCCTTTAATTTGGATGCCTTTTAGGATGGTGCAAATGTTGGTAACCGTGCCGAAGATACTCTCCGCTCCAAGCATCAGGCACCCTCCGTTTTAATCTTCAGTCAAAGCAGTAACTCCCACAGGGATTTCTCTACAGGTGCCTTGGCAATGGCTCTGCTTTAAGGAGACAAAGGATTCTGCTCCTTGTTTTGCTGCTATCCTTGGGACATGTGGGAACAGCTTGAAGTTCAAACAGACCCCTCTCGCTCATGCCAAGAACTGGAACATTAAGGAATTTGCCTACATTGCTAACTGCAGGGTTGCACATACCTGTTTTTGACAGAAGGAGAAGACCAAAGACTTCTTAATCTGTGGCTGCATTCATCACTCCAATGCGCACAGGTTTGTGTTTTCATAGAGTGCTTATTTCCCTCCATAATCCCCTGCAAGGTAAAAGTTGCAGTGAGGTCATGCTGGGGCTTGTTTGAAGTCCCCCCCCCCTCAACTCCGTCTCCGTCTCTCACAAGTCAAAGGTGAGGGATTATGCTTGCTTTTGGAATGTGCCCTGGAGGTGAAAAACTTAGAGAGAGACTGTGTTAGAGATAGAGTGCTTAAGTTGCAGAGAACAAGCTTGTGGAAGTGTGTCCATGATATGAAATGTGAATTTTAAAGGCAGGATCACATCTCTTCACCAAGACAAAGTTGGTGAAAATCTGTACGAAGTTGCTGTTTTCCAGAATGGGACTCCAGGAGGAGGTACAGACTCTGACGCCTTCAGGAGGGGCTGAGACTAGAAGAGGAGAGGCTGAGCTAGGAGTCGTAAAGAACAACGTGGGAGAGGAGGAGGAGGACGACGACGAAAGACAAGAGGCGGATCAGAGGGGAGAACGTCGAGAAAGCCCGGGGCAGAAGAGGAGTGCAGTTGGAAAGCCCAACAGGTGGCTTTACCTGAGCAGCACAGGGAATGGGGGATGGAGGAAAGGGGAAGTACTAGGAATGAGGACGGACCGGTTACCTCCTTTCCTCCAGGACAGCTGTGTGCAACAAGTGTCTGCGGAAGACTTCAACTTGGCTGGGGAAGAAAAGGCACGGACCGGAGAACTCCATGCTGATGTTTGCCACATTCACATTAAGGAACTAAGTTGCAATGCTGTTTTTCTGGAAAATGCAACACAACCTCATGTGGCGGTCTTGCGAAGGCCTGCACATGGACTTCGGCTCCTGGGCAGCAGAAGAGCCGTGAGCATGTTCGTCTTCCCAGACGACAACAGGAGACACCAAAACACAGCAACCAACCACCAAGACAGCTCTGTAAAACCTCGCAGTGATTGTATGTTGACAGCTACCAACTCAAATAACAATATTCTGCCTACCTCGACCCCAAATCAGCAAGGTTGCCCAGATGTGGTCCAGCGGTGTAGGACAAGACGTGCCGAGCTGCGTGCAATAGACGGTCTAAAACCAGACATGCTGCCTTCTGTCAACCTATTTCCTCATCCACTAGAAGAACCGCCAATACGTCGGACTTTGAAAAGCAAGAACAAACCACGGCCCGTTAGCATGACTGCTCTTGAGCTTAATAAAGAGCGTATTGGATCCCGGGATGAGCTCACAAGCCACGCTTCCACTGGCACCAGTAGTTTGCCTCGTCCAGGCTTCCGATGGAGATGGTTTGGTCGACAGGCAACTGGAAAGGAAGTGGTGGCGAAACAAAATTCAACAAGGCTAAAGGAACCCAACAAGACAGAAGAACCGAAGACAACATTCGGATCCCTGCGGAGGAGCTTGAGTCTAAGGATGAGGCGGAATCGTAATCAACCCGAGCAGGAGAACCGAACTGAATGGAGACGCACTTCAAGTATCGGAGAACAATCTATGCAAACCACTCGCCCGTTTTCCTATTTTACTGGCAGGATGTTAACACCAGCTCATGAGCAAGATGAGGATCAAGGGGCCACACAGTACATTCAGTACCAAACTCGGGGCAAGGTGGCCGTCTTGGAGGTCCCTCTCCATCCTACCAAACTAACAAAGCCCACCAAACATTTGCAACCAGGGACTAGTTTTTGGCAGTTAATTGCTAGTCGTTTTAAGAGGACAGACCCGTTGTCCAGCAACAAATCTGAGCTGTTCACTGAAAGCCAAGCAGTTGGCAGCCACCCCCATGCGAGAAATAAAAAGCCAGATTCTGTTGCCATAGAGACTCTAGCTGGCATTGGTTTCTGCAAAGGTCAAGGTAAGTTGTGTAAAATGCATAATTTCATTCCACATCCCAGTCTGACGCAGGAAAAAGTGCTGCTTTTTGTCTGAAGAGGACAGACTCTGAGTGCCAGGATGTAGCCTTGGAGAGCAGGGCAAGTTGATTAAATATTAAAACGATATTGAAGGTCTGGCTTGGGCACCACCAACAGGCATAATAAGAGGTTAAATGCATTATTCACTCTGAGTGCTTTGGCTCTGTTGGAGTGTGTGTGTGCTTGAGCTGTTAATTGGCTCCAAGAGGAGTTTTCTTCTAGTGTAAGTCTGCACTGCAATTGAATTAGGAAGCAAAAAAGCGTCCATCAAATCTTGTTTAATCATTAACGCTTTCAAGGTAATCAAATAGACTGCAGGAATGAGTCAAGGATGGAAGATGTAGACGAAAAAAGAGAGGGAATAATTTAAGGACTCTCTTCTACTATCAGAATGCTATATGTAACAATCCCGTTCTCATGGGATTGGAGTTGGGATTCGTTTTTGCTTTCGCAGTTCTGAAGGTTAAATCATGACCCAGCATGCAGACAACAACCTCATGATATTTTAAACATGTTTTTGTTCCCTGCCTGCAGCTTCTGCGTTGTTTAAGAGGTAGTGAAGACAAATAGTGCCGTTTCAGAGCTTTACGCTGTGATTTTAAAAAGGGATTGTTACGTAGAGTGAGACAAGATGCATACAGGCCTAGGCTCTTACCCTTAAGTCACCTCAGCTCCCTTGTAATCCTTATTTCGATGATGAAAATTTGATTCGTTTTGCCTGTGGCATTTTCTTTGGATGTAAGTATTTGTAATAAGTATGTGTGCAGCATTACACAAATTATATTAGTTTTTTTTTGTATGTTTTGTCTTTGAGCAGTGAAGTCTCACTTGCCAACGCAAGTGTTGAAGATGCCGGGGTGCAATGTATAATTTGAATGAAATGTCTGCAAACACAAAATGACTGAAATGTCAGTGGAGAGATGCTAGCACATCTGCTATTGAAATAGAGCTGTCCTTATGATTGAGTGAGGAGGACATGTTTCAGGATGGAAGATGATTTATTGGCAGCACACTTTGAGATGGTTTGAGCACTTATTATGTAGTGGAAGCCTCATTTCAGGTCAGGTCTCATCTATCTATCTATCTATCTGTCTATCTGTCTAATCTAAAAATACACATTTAAAATATGTTTGATTGCACTCATGCATTTGTAATACATTTTGAGAGTGTTATTCAGATTTGTTGATTCATATATTTCATTGGGCTGATTTATTAACACATTCACAGTAAAGATGGTTGGAGTTAGTGATGCTGAGATTACCCATAAATATCCATAATTCTATAAACACATATCTGTTAACATTTCAAAAACATGTTTTAGTCTTTCATGACACTTAAAAAAATGTCATTCAGGACAGGTAGTGCATCTCTAGTTCATTCTCAGAATAAAGAAAGTGCTTTCAATCCCTTAATTTGCATTATATACAGAGACTAATTTCATAAGTAACTAGATTATGTGTGGCCTTTTTGTAAATTGTGACCTTTTTGGCACATACTAATTTGCTTTCACTTGAATAATTTTATTATATATGATGACATTTTTTCTTTTCTTTTTTTTTTGTGTTATTTGTGACCCTGGACCACAAAACCAGTCTTAAGTGTCAATTTTTCAAAATTGAGAGTTATAGATCATCTGAAAGCTGAATAAATAAGATTCCATTGATGTATGGTTTGTTAGGATAGGATAGACAATATTTGGCCGAGATACAACTATTTGAATATCTAGAATCTGAGGGTGCAAAAAAATCAAAATACTGAGAAAATCGCCTTTAAAGTTGTCCAAATGAAGTTCTTAGCAATGCATATTACTAATCAAAAATTAAGATTTGATATATTTACGGTAGGAAATTTACAAAATATCTTCATGGAACATGATCTTTACTTAATATCCTAATGATTTTTGGCATCAAAGAAAAATCTATGATTTTGACCCAAACAATGCATTTTTGGCTATTGCTACAAATATACCCCAGCGACTTAAGACTGGTTTTGTGGTCCAGGGTCACATATTTCATGTTATGTTTTATTTTAATGGACAGTATTTGGGCAGACCAGTGACACTGCCACTTCAAAGTGATCCAACTAGAAAACGGCCAACATCCAATCAATGGACTTGCGCTGATCATAACAATCTACTCACATTACCTACTCAAGTATATCTTGCAAAGCTTACTTTAGCACAGCAAACTCCCACAAATGACTTACAGGGCTTGTTTTTAGGCAGTGCCATTAGTCATTCGTCAAATGGAGATAATAAATTAATGGAGGTTTACACCCTTGGCATCTGCTTGAGTTTATGTTAATTGGTTACTATGGAAACTATCCTCCCCAAGCTCTCCGACTGACCTTTCTTTATAAAAGTTGACTGACAGCCTGAATGTAGGTGTGTTTGCTGAACTTGAGAGCTTTTTGGACCAAAGCTTATGTCTGCGGATTGCGCGTACCTGTCGCTACATGCCCTGGTAGTTTGACAAGCAGGTCGTTCCTGGATCTTGACTGTTTTCTGTAACTGTGACTTCTTTGTATTTTAAGCCCGGAAGGCTTTACCTTCTTCTAGGGCTGTGCAAAAAATCGAATGGAATTTTCATGCGCATCTCGTCAGTAAAGCCGCTCCTGTGATTAGTAGTAAATCTCCAGCATGTGCGTTCAGATGGAGCGGCATTTACTACACAGAGCCGTAGCTCACTGACAAGCTACACAAAATCGCGTTCAAAATCGCAGGTGATTCATTGCCGAGGAGATTTACTACTAATCACAGGAGCGGCTTTACCTTCTTCCATCACCTGCGTACAAAGTGTCATCAGGTCTGCTCAGATGGAATTTGGATGACTTTTTGGCCTTGGGGTCGTGATGGCGGAGTTTCAATGGCAGGGTAAAAAAATGGTGTGAGGGCACTTCAAAGGGTGCATAGCTAGAAAAATGCATCATAGGAAGCTTGAAAGAATCCATTACTGTGTGTTATAAAGGCACAAGTCTCCAGTAAAGTCTCCAACTAGGGCTGAAATTGCACTCAGCACTATTTCTAAACACTCTCCCATGTGATTTACGACGGCCTTGCCCTCTCTTAAAACTCTGAGTCATATTTTCTTCAGCTCTTTCAGCTCATATTTTCTTTCTCGGCTCCCATATGATACGAAAAGCGCTTTGTTTGCAGTTCACTCTACATAAGAAAAAGCATCAAATTGAAGTTCAACATCAGTTTTGATGCCTTTGTACCGCAATAGGGTTTAATTTCAGTGACATTCACATCTGTCGCTCCAAAATACCGCTGTGTTTACTTGATACCTGAGTAGGGCTGTCGCGATTCGTCGATTTTATTAGACTATTCGATTTTTTTAAATCCTCGACTTCATTTTGCTCGCGTCGACTAACCGGCAAAATACCGGAAGTGGTGCATTTCACGGACGAGAATGTATAAAACACATTTTTAGTCTGTTTTCCAAGGCTGCATGATATATTAAACCCATTTAAAAATGATAATTAAGCATAATTGTGAAGTCACAAATGCTACGATTTAATTAAATAATTATATGCGATGCAGTTCTAATACAGTATATGCGCTTTAATTATTTACATGCGTGTAGGTTAAGTACATGCGTCACACAGCGGCTCCGTTCACAGTAGTTCCACAGGAACTGTTATCATTTACACGTGTGGAGCGTCTCAAACTCCATCTCTGCATGTTGTTGTGAGTTTGGGTTTATTATAACGTTCATCTGGGAACACAACATGCGCCATTTCGTCAGATTTGTAAGGTAAATCATTTATAAATCTACGCAAACTCAGGAGAATACATCACGGTTTCAAAATAAAAGCTCAAACCCTCACTCTGAGTTAACAGGTTTTGATGTCCACATATTCTTTTAATTACAATGTCTGTAACATTTCTGTCCTAAAGAAATGGCCAAGTATTAAAGATTAAGTGGACATTTGAATGAAATGGTGCTTGGTTAATATTAAACAAGTATTAGATCGCACAGCAATGTGTAAAAAGAATCATCAGGCCGTTGGCGCCCCCTGCAGGCCTTTGTTGTAATGCGTAATGTACATTAGCTCTATTGTTTATAATACATTATGTATTTTAACAGTTTTGTTCAATAAAACCATATGATTTCTTGCTTTTGATACTTTATTTGAACGTATTATTATCGGCTCATTGCTATTATATATGTATTTTAAGTAATTTTAAAGGCTATTGTTCACTTACATATTTTTATTACCACAAAAAAATGTATTATAATTATAGGGCACTATGAAATCCGTTTTATTTCCAAGTTCATTTTTTCCCATTTTCATTTTTCTATACTCCGTTTTAATGGTTAAATAAAATTGTATTAATCAAAAAGCCTGTCTAATTAATTGAGTTTTACAGTTTTATCTTTACCAAATTCTGGTTTCCATTATTTTCTGGATTCCATTTGAATGGTTCCATTAAATTTTAATAATCAAAAGCATCTCCAATTAATTGATTTTATAAAAAAAAGAAACTTTTTTCAGAAATACTGCATATTTACATTTTTCTCCTAAATAAATTCTGGTAAATAATATTTCTGGTAAATACTCTTTTAAAAAGTGTTTTTTGATTATAATGTTATTATTAGTAGACTAGAACACGTGGATATGTTGTCATCCTTACACTATAATACTGAACGATGATTTCAGTGATTTGGCCTATGAGATGGACACTTGCTTCTTGCACTTTGTTGCACTTTACTTTTTTACTTTTGGATTTAATTTGGTTTAATGAAATATAGTTTAATAAAATATTCTTATGTAAAATTGTTGATTTTTTTTTTATGGGAAATTAATCAATCGATTAATCGATAAATTAGTCAATAGATTAATCGAAATAAAAATAGTCGTTAGTGGCAGCCCTATACCGGAGTTGAGTTTAGATCATGTGTAGCTAGTTTTTAGCTGGCTTCTGAAGTCTAATTACTTTGATTTGTTGTGACTTGAAACATCTTTGGGAAAAGAATGGTAATATGGTGGGATTGCGAGGTGTGGTTGTCAAGCTCGGATGTGTTTGCCTGTTGGCATGCGTCCACTTTTCCATGGATCCATGTGTGAGAGCGAGGATGGAGGTTGAAAAGGCCTGGTTTCATCAGGGCATGTTGCTGAGCGCAGTAGGAAGAATCTCATCTGAGTCACTTCAGCAGTTTGTTGAGTGCGAAGGGAGGGTGAGACATCAAGTTTAAATGAAGGACGGAGAAAACACCTCTTGACTTGCTGTGCGTTACGCTTAGCACACCATGTTCTCACCATCACACAGGAACTGAACGAGTCTCTTTTTGGTATGCATGGAAATATTCGCTCGCAAATGGGTTTGCTTCTTGGTGTGTGTTTCTCAGTCCCTTGAATCCACAAAGGGTTTTTTCTTCTCTTCCCCGACGCTTTGAATAGTAAGTTTGATTAGATTGGACAAGAGCAGCGGAGTGAAAAATGAACCGAACAATGCAGTGCCACAAACCTCTGTGGTGCTTTAAACAAGGCTGCCCATGTGATGACGTAATTGCTGCTAGACAGATAGTGTGTGTGTGTGTGTGTGTGTGTGTGTGTGTGTGTGGCATTTTAGTTTTTCTTAAATATTTTATTTTTCTTAAGAAAAATGAAACTTAATTCTACATGAATCAGTTTTTTCATGATTTTTTGATTATTGTTAATGATTTCATCAATAATATTTCTGGTTGATAGCCATAAGGATAGTTATATGTGTATAAGCAGTAACGTATACTATAGTGTCGGTCCAGTTCACGGAGTGAAATGAATGACATCATCACGTACTAAAGTTTTCTGTCTGTTTCTTTCCAGATTCCTTCGTTAACAGTCAGGAATGGACATTGAGTCGATCAGTACCAGAGCTCAAAGTGGTGAGTGATCTTCCCACCCCTTTGCCTTGTCATCTTATCTCTTAACTTTATGTGGAAGCGTAAATCCTGACATGTCGAGGACTGAATATATTCAGCAAGCAGTGAGATGTCAGTCACTCTCTGTAATGATATTTCGGCTCGTGTCACTCTTGAGTTATTCTGCTGACGTTCCCTCAGAATAGTCACCAGTCAGAAAATACAGAGTTCACTGATACTTCATACACAATATCACTGTCAAAATGTGACTAGAATAACTCAATTTATGCTATATTAATTTTTTACACTGTATATGGATCATTTAGTAGTACAAAGATATACATACAATTATGCAGATCATAGTTTTACTAGTATCAGTATCAGCTTCATGGAAGAATAATCCAACTCCAGAATCATAATTATCCCATTTAAAAATCACCCTCATTCTAACATCTTAATATGAGGCAACATGATGAAACTATATGCTCGTGAAGCTTTTACATCCAAAATTCTCCTGATGAAGTTTCTGTCCTCCTCTTTGTTCTTGAGGCCTGCGGCGGCCGCTTGAGTAACTAACTGCTCGTCTGGGCCTTTATTATTGAGGAAGATTGTTTCTGTTTGAATCTTGTTAACAGTACACACCACCCTCTGATGAACCCGAACGCTGTTCAGCATCAGCCTCCGGTGTTTTAATGATGACGAAGGAGGATGTTTGGTGTTTTGGGTAAAGAAAGGACAGAGTTTTTCCATTTCCATGACTAAAGCAGTATTCAGTGCTCTTTTGAAACTCAATGTTTTGTTCCTAGTGATGCACGATGTACTTTGTCAATGGCTAATGTGAGCATTTATTTAATGCATTTCAATTTTGATTTAATTACTGCCATTATATTGTATTGTATTTATATTTTTTTACTAGCATTATATATATAATGCTAATTACATATAAAAAATGTATTATTAGTAATATGCGTTGCTAAGGACTTTAGACAACTTTAAAGGCGATTTTCTCAATATTTAGATTTTTTTGCACCCTCAGATTCCAGATTTTTAAATAGTTGTATCTTGACCAAATATTGTCCTGTCCTAACAAACCATACATCAATGGAAAGCTCAGCTTTCAGAAGATGTATAAATCTCAATTTCAAAAAATTGACCCTTATGACTGGTTTTGTGGTCCAGGGTCACATATATGTATAAATGTATACTAATTAAGTTGATTTAATTATTGCCATTATATTGTTATCAAATAATATCAAAGATGCCATTTTTAACTGATATTTACACTTTTTAATTAAATTTAATTCTGGTGTATATCAGAATATATTAGAGTAAACATTCCGTTAGCATATTAAAATATTTTTATCTGCTATTAAATAATTATTTTATTTTATTAATTAAATTTAATAATTTAAATGCTATATAATAATAATTATTAGTAGTAGTAGTAGTAGTATAGTTATTATTTCAATTATATATTATATTATTTATTACGTATAGTTATTACAGCAATTTTAAATTATTATAAATCATTATATTGCAAAATGAATTTTATATTACAGATTTTTGCTATTGAGATTTTTAGCTATTATTAATAATACCTTATGATTTAAATGTCGGTTTTGCATATTGGTTAGAAGGACTTTATTTTCACATTTTCTTTGGTGAATTTTGGGGGAACATTTCCATTGAAAAGGAATTTAAATATGGAAAATGTGTTCATCAGAGCAGTTTGTCTTGGTAGCTGGAAGCATAATCAAATGAACAAAAATAACAAATAAACTAACATTCAAAGTGCAGGGGAAAGTGTAAACCTTTGTGAAGTGCTGCCATTACTGAATTCTTCAAAGAAAAAAAAAGCTTCTTCTGTCTTTATCGGCGCTCACCTCGTCGTTCCTTTTCAATATTTGTCAGAGGAAGTCCTTCGTCTCCAGTGTTTGAGGAGAAAGACAGGTAAATCTGTCCTCATTATGTTTTTAAAGCTGTCTACTCGCAGCTGTGAGGGAATTATCCGTGCAGGAACAGCCGTCGTCCCGTGGACTGACAGGCAGAACAGTTGCGTCAGGTGTGAACGAGGAAACTCCTGAAAGTTGCTTCCTCCACGCTTGAGGTGTTGTTTGATGACGGAAGGGATCTCGACTTGTTTGAAGGAAATCCTGGATGCACAATGGATGTTCTCCATCTGTTGGTAGTGAAAAGTTGATGAAAGTGATTATTGTCTTTGAGGCAAATGTTCACAAAAACAGCTACAGCATTTTTAAAGGGATAGTTCACCCAAAAATGAAAATTCTGTCATTAATTACTCACCCTCATGTCGTTTCAAACCCGTAAGACCTTCGTTCATCTTCGGAACACAAATGAAGATATTTTTGATGGAATCTGAGAGCTCTCAGACCCTGCATAGACAGCAACGCAACTGAAATGTTCCCAAGTCCAGAAACGTAGCAAGAAGATCTGTAAAATAATCCATGTGACATGGATCAGGGGTTCAACCGCCATTTTGGAGAATTGTTGAATAAAGTAGTTATATTTTTTTCTTTTGTGCACAAAAAGTATTCTCGTAGCTTCGTAAAATTTGCGGATGAACCACTGATGTCACATGGACTATTTTACAGATCTCCTTGCTACGTTTCTGGACTTGGGAACATTTCAGTTGCCTTGCTGTCTATGCAGGGTCAGACAGCTCTCAGATGCCATCAAAAATATCTTAATTTGTGTTCAGAAGATGAACGAAGGTCTTACGGTTTGAAATGACATGAGGGTGAGTAAGTAATGACAGAATTTTCATTTTTGAGTTAACTAAACCTTTTAAGTTTTATTAGTTCTTTAATATCCTGAAATGAATCCCATTGATTGTCTTCCAGACAGTCATTTGTTTTCTCTTCTGTTTGCTTTATGCACCCAAACACTGTTGTTTGCTGCTCTGTTTTGGCCTGACTCATTTCTGTTTCTGCATGCAGGGCATCGTGGGAAACCTGTCCAGTGGGAAGTCAGCATTAGTTCACCGGTATCTGACAGGAACATATGTCCAGGAGGAGTCGCCCGAGGGTGAGTGAGCAGCGGGGAGGGCCGCCTACAGTGTGTTTGTCAGGGCCAGTCACCCAACAAGACCTCCTGCCGCGGAGCAAACTTTGCTGGCCATGAATTTGTATCATCTCATATGGTCATCTGTGCGCTTTATTTATTTTTATATGAACATATTATTTTGGCAGCTAGAGATGCCCTGCAATGGTTTTAGGTTGACACTGAGGTTAAAAGTCCAATTTTAGACTTCAGTCATGATCTTCTTTTTAATTGCATTAATACACTACCGTTCAAAGGTTTTGGGTCAGCAAGGATACATTAAATTTATCAAAAGTGACAGTAAAGACATTTATAATGTTGCAGAAGATTTCCATTTCAAATAAATTGTTCTTTTGAACTTTCTATTGATTTAAAGAATCCTGGAAAAAAAAATGTCTCATGGGTTTCCCAAAAATATTAAGCAGCACGACTGTTTTCAACATTGATAATAATAATAAATGTTTCTTGAGCATCAAATCAGCATATTAGAATGATTTCTGAAGGATCATGTGACACTGAAGACTGGAGTAATGACGCTGAAAATACAGCTTTGATCACAGGAATAAATTACATTATAGAATATAAATAATAAATAAATCAGTTCTTTGAAATTGTAACAATATTTCACAATATTGCTGTTTTTACTGTATTTTTGATCAAATAACACTGACCCCCTTTAAACGGTAGCATTTTTATTTAAAGAAATATTCTGGATTCAATACATGTACATAATTAAGACTTTGAGTTGTTCCTTAATTTGTAATGGGAAAGAAAAATTGTGTTGTAGTAGGTGATGCACTTACACAATAAGCCTATAAGGCAAGATTACCTTAGAATCACTGATAAAAAACTTGTTTTGAAAGTATCACCATAGAGCAAACCTAATATGTCTTAACATGAGTCTAGTATGATAAAATCACTTACAAACCTTTTCTGATTAAGTTATGTCCAGTTTTATCATCAAATCAAGCCAGTAAATTTAAGTATTGAAAGGTTAACTAAAGGATTGTATTTGATGTATTTTGTATTGATTTCATTGATTTGATATAAATGCTAAAGGGATGATTTAGACATTTTTTTAGCTCCTATAATGCACATTTTTGTACTGAAGAAAGAATTGAGTGCTATAGCCAAAATTCTAGCAGTACATTGTGTCTACATTATTGTAAATGAGATATTTGTTTTCAATTAAAAAAAAAAAAGGTTTTGTTTTAGTGAGAGAGAGAGAGAAGTTTTTTTTTCAAATGTTTACAATATCGACTGAAAATTACAAAACGCACACAACAAAATTACAACAAATTTAACTAATATTAAAATCAAAACAGAAAATATATAAAAATAAAAACTGATTGAAAATATTAATAAAAACTATATCTCAGTGATACTAAAATAACACTGGAAAGCAATTATTTATATGCTATTACAGTATTTATTCATATTTCGATAGCAACATTTCTTTTTACATTTTTTATTTGAATTTACTTTGTCATTTTATTACATGCTATTGCCATTTTATTTAGCTTCTATTTAGCCATTTATTTTTATTTCAGTTTTAGTAATTTTAGTTCTTCAACTTAAACTTTGTTTATTTCAAGCTAAAATATTCCACAAATGTGTCACCTAGTCCTCATTCCCCCAGCATAGAGCGGGACGCGGGGCCGTGTCAAGATGAACCGCTGTACTTACCCCGTGGGGCCCATTTCAGGGTGGCCCTATTTTCACATTTTGCTGCGGCTCAGTGTAATTATAGTCTGATGGTTCTCACGGCAGCTTTCAGCCGGGGATGAGGACTGGCTTCCTGTGTTGTGGGAATGGGGATTTCGAGTGAAACTTTTCTGCCAGTGATAATTCCAGCAGCTTTATTGCTCTGCAGTGTTGCAGGTTCCTCCGCGCTGTCCGATATCATAGTTGTCAGGATGGATTTCTCTCGTCCCTGCCTTTATTGCCAGAGTGTTGACGGTTGCTGTTTTCTCCTGCGTGTAATTGCCTCCTCGGGCTGCATTCGAAATAATTAAAAGACAAAGATGCGCTTGTTATCTGGAGACGGTGAGCCGTTCGACTCTTTGAAAACACAGACGGATCAACATCATCTCGACTTTGCTGGTTCTTTCGTTTAGTCTTCCTCTTAGTTTCTTTCTTTTCTTTGTTTTTGCGAAAAAAATAGTGTTGAGTCACTTGTTAAATGGCTGTAGGCACACTGCAAGTCTCCAGGGTTTCCAGTTTTATGCAGTAAATCTGCACGAAAACATTTCACAGCTGTGGAAGAAACCTTATGTGCGTCATTACAATCGAATTAGAACTGAAAAATTTTAACTTACTGTACATAAGTAATGAACATCTCCATCTCCCTACCATAATAATAAGCACTGAATGTAAATGTATCGCCCTTTATGAATTATGTTTGCAAATAAATTAATTTGTAGTCTTGTTTATGCGTGTAGTCACATTTACTGCAAATCAGTGGCTTTGAGACATTATAGGTTATTAATAGACAGCTAAATTATTAATTGTTCCCATATGCATATACTGTAGTTCGTTATATGCAGGACTAAAACAACAAAACTGCTAGTATCTAGACAAGCTGTGCGAAACATGTTAAATTGCTTTTATTTTTACAATATTTATAAACATTTTTTATAATAGTTTTTTTATATTTTATATATATATATTTTTTTATATTTTAATTTATTATTTTTTAATTCAATTTTATATTTTTAAGTCAAACTAATATATACAGTTCATAATTTTTTCTTAATTCAGTGTACAAGAGATACTTGCATACGTTACACTATAGTTCAAAAGTCTAGAAATAGAGTAAAATTATGAAATCTATTTCTGTAAATGTAAAATGTAATTTCTTGGTATGTCGTTTTTTTTTTTATAGAAACCATGATACATTCAGGGTTCTTTGATGAATGGAAAGTTCAAAAGAACAGCATTTGTTTGAAACTGAAATCTTTTGTAACGTTATAAATGTCTTTACTGTCACTTTTAATATTTTTAATGCGTGGATTTCATAGTTGTAATATTTCTGATGTGTGATTGCAGTTGCTCAGAAAGTGGTGGCGCTGAGGAAAAAACAGCAGCTTTCGATTGGTCCGTGTAAATCTCTGCCCAACTCTCCCAGCCACTCGTCGGTCCCGGCCGCGTCCATCCCCTCTGTACACATCAATCAGGTGAGTCTGGGGTGTTTGTGCTGATCTAGGATCAGCCTCACTCAGCCAAAACCTGTATATTGATATTTCAATTCTGAAAATGTTACCATATTTTCCACCAAAACAGTTATTTTTACTTAAAGGGGTCCTATTATGCTTTTTCACTTTTTCAACTTTAGTTAGTCTGTAATGTTGCTGTTTGAGCATAAAAAAAGAACTGCAAAGTTACAAAGCTCAAAGTCCACTTCAAAAGGAGATATTTTATTTAACAGAAAACATTTTTTAAAAACTACAACGAACGACTCGTTTGGACTACAACGCATATTTTCTGGGATTTGTGATATCACAAATATCGACGAATGGGACGAGACCTGGTTGAGCTGCACTAGAGAAGGCAACGAGTGTTATCACTATGTCGGAGACACGCTAGCTTTCCCAAAGCAGACTTAGAGTGGTTACAATCATCCGGGTTTAAAGTTTATTATAGTTTTACAACAGAAACAATAATTGTAGTAGCTATGATATTTAATGCAATAAAAGGTTTATCATGGTACTAACAAACACTCATAGTATGCAACAAAGTATCAAGACTTAGTGCACACTCAAATGTGCTTTCATATCACCATATTTATATACATAGTACAAACATGAGAATTGGGATGGAAGAATAGGCCTTTATGAACTATAATAAACCATATAAAGTGTGCTGCCTGTCAAAATCCAGAAAATCATGCTGATAGTGTTGTGTTCACTATATCTCTCTTGCTTCTTTCCTATTCTTAATTGCTTTCCCCAAAATCTATCTATCTATCTATCTATCCCCATTCCCTCTCTGTTTGTTTCAGGCTGCTAATGGAGGAGGCGCGTTTAGCGATTACTCGTCCTCCGTTCCCTCCACCCCCAGCATAAGCCAGAGGGAAATGCGCATCGAGACGGTGGCCGCCTCCAACACTCCCACGCCCATCCGCAAGCAGTCCAAACGGCGCTCCAACATCTTCACAGTAAGTATGAGGCAGCTAATGCAGAGCACCACGCACTCCCACTACTGAGAGTGCTGGACTTCCCCTGACTGCAGATCTCCCAGCAGCCCCTGCTGCTTTCAGACGGCCAGTGAGCTAGAGAGAAGCTGTTTCTAGGTCTGCAGTGAGTGGATCTGCCCTTAGGTCTCATCACCCCCTTCCCCTCAAACCCAGGGCAGTGGAGGGCAAAGCCAGAGAGTTTAATGCCAGCTCTGACCACAAGAGGGAGGTCCAGAGCTAAGTGTAACCGAATCCCTCCAGCCTCTGCTACCACTGAAGCACATGACCACATGCTTTTTATAGCTACATATTTCAGTAAATGCAGGGAGGCAAGCATTAAAATGACGAGATATGTTTAGGAAAAGGAAAGATGCTTGGATTTACGCTAATTTTTCCACCATTTTGATTTGCCTCGTCCTTTATACACTGTAAATTGAAAAGCTTTACACCAAGAGAACTTAGCTTTTTATCTTCTCTGGATTTGAATACCTGCCCTCCCCGATACTGATGTTTTCCCTGTGCCCTTCCTAATTTCACTGTGTCAATCAGCAAAATTCCCTAGCAAGCCCCGCCCCCTTCTCTTCTTTAACAGACATTCACCTAGCGTGTCTTTCCGCTGGAGCCAGACAGAGAGAGATGCAGTGCCACACACACTGTACTAGCAACACCACCATCTCCAATCTAACCAATCAAGATCCACCTTTATCCATTCAGCCAATCACCGCCCCCCCAACCCCCCCCCCCCCCTCCAATCAGAAGGATCCTGCAAGGTGATTGGCTGTGGCAGTGGCGGCTCTTATGCTAGCTTCCCCTGTCCTCTTTCTCCCTCCCTCCCTGCTAGGTCGTGTCTAACCCCATCCACGCGAGACACGACGCTCTGCCGGTACGCATAACGGAGCCGAAGCACGCCACCTACCCCGTCTGGGTTTCCGAGTGGCAGAGCGAACGGGAGTTTCAACTCATGACTTTCTGAGGAGCCGGACTTACAGTGTGGGCGGGAACAGGGGTGAGGGTGGGGAGGGAGAGTGGGAGGAGCCAGACCAAGGAGGGAGGGGCCACACAGCTTCTCTACGACGTTCAGAAGATGGCCGGGAGATCTGGATCGGTTACTAATTTCCCCTTACGATGACATCTCTAACCAATCATCTCATTGGCAATTGGATCGTAACAGCCACTCTGAGCTAAATTTTCAGAAATAGCATGCAAAAATGAGGAAAGCCTTTGTTTTGTGTTTGCTAGCTGATCACCAGAGTTTTCGGCAGCTTTTTTCGAAGTCATATACATAAAATTTATGTTAGATATTATATTTTTGTTCCAAGTCAAGAGTGGCCTTATAATCATAGTCTTTTTGGTCATAGTGAAAGAGTAAATTTGTTACCTAGTAGAGTAAAGGGTATAAATTTGGACGGTCACCTACAAAGAAAGAAAATTTTATATATATATATATATATATATATAAATAAAAATACCAGTGTCAATAAAATAAGGTAAGACTGAATTAAAAATTTAGGATTTTTTTGTTTGCAATCAGTAACAAATAATTTTGTCCCAGACTAAATTAAAAATAAAATATTTACATTTTAAAGAAAGCCATAATTAAATATTTTGTTAAAGATATTATAAAAAATAATAGTTACTTTTTAAAAATGTAAAACTAAAGCTCATGTAATTATTGAATAATATTAAACCAACAGTTTGCCGATTTAGTAATATTTCCTGTCACCTCATAATTCATAACATTCTCACATTAATATCATTTCATAAGTGTGTGTCTTTGCCACTAGATGTCAGCAGAGGACAGGAAACTAAGCACAGTGCTTCCATGATACTTAAAATGACCATTCAGATATTTTTGTCATCGGTCTAATGTGGCGTCTGTTTATTTTTCATTCTGTGAGTGAACAGGAAGAGGGAAGGGGTTTATTTTATGTCATTATTTTCTCGACACATCATCACTATTTTGCCCTGTAAAAAGCCAATAATCATACTACATCCGCCATCATCTCCCAATCTAGATGTCTACGCATTTATTTTGCAATCCATTGCTTCCCCCCCCCCCCCCCCTCTGTCCACTCTTCCCGTGACCAAAGTGTTGAACTGTTTTTGTCGATATTTCCAGATTTGTTCTTCTGTTTCCAACCTTTCTTCAACTAAAAGGGCTTTCCAGCTTCTCCTCAATTAGACGAGCCCTTGATGGTGGTGGTGGTACGACCGCAATGCATTATGGGAGGGGGTCCTCAGTGAGGACTAGCAAACAAGCGCTGCTTTATTCCCCCTAATAGCCCGCATTGCATCGTGGGTATCACCATGGCTTTCTTGGACACTTGCCCCTTGGCAGCCATGGTTGAGTGTAAAGGACATTTGGTTGGACAGAAAAAGACAGATTTCGAACTTGCGTTACCTGAACACATTGAACTGAATCTTAATCAGTCATTTTATTGCTAAATGTTCATCATGCACTGAACAAACCCGGACAATAGCCATCAACAACGTCCAAAATTTAATGGAAAGGATACTTTGTAACTCAAACGGACAGAACTTTTGCGGTAATTCCGAACACTTTGCCAAGATATTCTCTTTTTATTCTTCCTATTTATTTTCCTGTTTTGCCTGTCTTTCCTTTGAGTTCTGTGTCTGATGGGTTAGTTTAGCTGGTCACACTTCACACCGAACGCCACAAACCGCACCCCGTGGCTCCCGTGTCATCTTTATTAACAAGACCGCGGCTTTGTAAACCACGTCATACTGGAATGTGATGCTAGTCGAGGTCCTGATGCTGCACGGTCGGCATAGCGACGGATCCCTCAACAATAAAAAGATGTGAATCCGGATGACATAGCTTACTTGTTCGTGCCGACCGATATGCTGACCACCATTTAACCGTGAAACTGATGTCACATGATGCCCTGAGACGTCACATTGCGTTGTGATGCATTTATAAAGCTGCTCGTTTAGTTGATGCAGTTGCCGTGGCGACGCCCGGATGCGGTTTCCTCGCTCGGTGTGAAGTCTGAACGATATGAAGGCCTTCATAGACGTAGAGAAGCGTGACGGAAATGCACCGACTTGTATGAATGTAGTATCTATTTGTGACCCAGAGCCATTATTTTGTTCTTTTGTTTAATTGTTTTTGCTTATTCATTTTTTTTTATTTCATGACGATGTGCTGAGATGAACTGTTCGATGCATTGCACACTGTTTCATTTTTTTATATAATTTAATATTGGACAAATATAGACTGCCGTATATCTTGTATTGAATTTGATTTCCAATGGTATTCTATAGAAAGTATATTCTATACATATATGAGATATATGAAACAGCGCCTCTTTAGTCAAACTCTCTCTTGTGGGAACTGCAATGTGTGGCTCTGCCTATTTCCACGTAAACCTGTGACTTGATTTGTATGGTGTCTGTATATATCCAAACGAAAAAAATAAACTGTTGAAAAATACTCATTAGCCTAGTTTATTTGAGTCGATCATGAATCTTTATCTATTTCTCTCCATTTGCGAATGAGCGCCACATGTTGATTCGTATGAGACCATAATGTTGTCTGTCGGGTATGAATGCTCATTCATGTTGCATTGTGGGTCGTTTTGTATGAGAGAATTCATTGTTTAGCGTTTATTCTTTCCCTAATGCCATTTCTAGCCACTGAAAAGCAAAGGACGTCTTGAAATCCAGAGCTGAAATGATGTATAAATTAATTCCCTAACCTTCTTTCCCTTGATTTTGCTTTGTTTGAAATGTTTGTGAATCTAACCCTAATTCTGAATCTTTTTTATTCTCGCCTGACTTGTTCATCCGATGTTTTAACAGGTGGAAGCTGTGGGAAAAGATGCACCGTATTCATTTCTTCTTGTTTCCCCTCTGCTAACCTCTCTCACATTTGTGTATAAAGCTGCATTTAATGTTCTTGTATTGTTTGAATCTTACTGTGGTTGGACTGACTTGCGTCTGTGGTTGGTAAAGCCACAGAGAGGTGCCAAAGATCACAAAAGAGCTCTTGGGGGGTTTAGTTCTGACTTCCTGTGTTTCGTTATTGGTCGAACTTGATCTTTTCCGTTGTCGTTTTGTTCTGTGTGTCTGTCCTGGTCTGTGTAAATATATATTTATATATACTGCACGTTCAGTGTGCTGCTGTATGTTTGCACCGTTCTGCTTGCGCGCGTTTATTTGAGCCTTTTTCTTGCGATTTTATGTTGTCCCCCACAACACACACCAACACTCACTTCACTTTACATGCACACACACTAGAGTTAAGGCACAACTCACAGACACACACACACCCTCCCCACCTCCACGTGTGTTCCCAGTTTGTTCTTTGCACTGACATCTTGTCTTGTTTCTTTGCAGTCACGGAAAGCCAGTGATCAGACAAAGAGCATTGAGAGTAAAACTGACAGTATAGGGAGTGGAAGGGCCATACCCATCAAACAGGTACGTCACCACATTCGTACACTCATTATATGAGGTAAGTACACTGTTATAGGGTAGGACTGTATATCGTTTATGAGGATTAGTCAATATCCTAAGTAGTGATTTTGTGTGTATATATGAGTTGTGTGTGTGTGTGTGTGTGTGTGTGTGTGTGTCAGCACTAAAAGAGCATGCACACTTTTTAAAGACTTTGAAATTATGGACTTGATTGTTTTAGGCTTTCTCAGTCAGTTTCTTTGTGCGACCAACAGATGTCAGTGTAACACAGTTTAACTTTGTTTGCTTATTCTGTTGAACCTGTTGTCAGTAATGGTGGTAGTTGGTATGCAGAATGCTGAATTATATGTATATTATTATAATTATATTATGTATATTCAAATTATATTTGTGTAATGCATATCACAATTATTTGGCAACTTACTCTTTGCTCCAAAATCTTTTTTGTGAATCAATTGCAACATTATAAGAAATTGGTATTCAGTCTTTGGCTTGCTCTTCTCATGATGTGTTTGAATGTCCATGAACTTACATGTTAGGAAATCTTTAGAAAATATTTACATTTATATATTTATATTTTATATTATATAAATATGTATTTAATACATAAACATAACATCTTTCTTAAATATATACATGCATGTGTGTGTATTTATATATACATAATAAATATACACAAAACACACATTATGTAAACAAAAACTTTTATTTTGGATGCGATTAATCGCAATTAATTGTTTGACAGTGCTAATATATATATATATTTATTTATTTATTTGTGTGTGTGTCTCTATCTATTTATCTATATATATATATTTATCATGATTGAATATGATTTAGAACTGGGTTTTTTAAATAATGTACAGAAACTTTTGGCAACCTTTAACATTCAGGAAAAAGAAATGTCTAAACATTTTTACATTCTACATTAGTCAGTTTTTTTTATTGTATGGGTTTGAACAGAAATTGAATTCTGTTTATCGAAATACCCCGCCTGACGTCAGAAAGAGCTAATGTGGTTTTGAAAGGATTGATCTTGGTAATTAGCAGTAGTTATTGACGGAGTAGCTGTCAAATATTTATTTTTCTTTAGTAGAGTTGTCCATTCATTTGTTCTTTTTTGAGCCTCTGATTCAATTTTCAAATTAACCCTAGCCTTAACCTTTAACCTCTGCCAGAGATTAGCATTGTCACATTGAACAGACATCATCCCCATGACAAGCGTCACATGCAACCTCTGACTTTAAGCAAATCCGGTTGCACGCAGTAATTTACATACAAAAGAGTTTTAAAGTCTTACATACAAAAGAGTTTTTCCAAGTATATTTAGCAATAGTTTCTATATAGTAGTTTAAAAATTAAGTAGTTTAGAATCAGTTTATAAAATTAATTTAGAAATTGTTTCAATATAGTAGTTTAGAAGTGGTTTACAAATAGTAGTTTACAAATCAGGTAGTTTAGAAGAACTTTATAAAAGTAATTTAAAAACAATTTTCATATAGTAGTTTAGAAATAGTTTCCAAATAAAATTGTTTAGAAGTAGCTTCCAAATAGTAGTTCTTCAGAAATAGTTTTCAAATGGTAATTTTTCAAGATAGTTCAGAACTCGTTTACAAAACTAGTTTAGAAGTAGTTTACAAATAATCATTTCAAAGTAGTTTCGAAATTGTTTTTAAATAAAATAGTTTAGAATTACTTTACAAAGGTCGTTTAAATAGTTTCCAAATTAAAGTAGTTAATAGTAGTAGTTTATTGAAGAAATTATTGCCATGTAGTAGTTTAGGGATGTTTACATATAAGTTAGTTTAAACAAAAATTATTTACAAAAGTAGTTTAGAAATCATTTCCAAGTAATATTATATAAATAAACTAGTTTAGAAGTCGTTTGGAAATAGTTTCCAGATAGTAGTTTACAAATAAGGTAGTTTATAAGTAGTTTACAAAACTAGTTTACAAATATTTTACATATAGTAGTTTTGAAAAAAGTTTACAGTTTAGAACAGTTTACAAAAGTAGTTTGTTGTTAAATGAATTTTGTGATTTAATGCAGTCAAGCGTAATTCAGAAATCAGTTTCTGTTGTGTGCTCTGAGAAAAAAATGCACACATACATTTTATACAAGTAACTGGACTGCAGTTTGCATGAGGCAGTTTTATTATAAATTAAAGATCTGAAAAGTAAATGAATCTCAATTTCATTTTTTTTTTCTTACTGAAAAGTGAATGAGCAGTCAGGTGTATATGGATCATAGCATTAAGATGACGGGGGTGACGCGTGCGTCCCTCTCACAGTTAACATATCACACGTCTGTATCCTCTCAGTCAACCTCAACTTTACCTCCATTGTACATCAATTACACTTCAGCTTTAAAGATTATCCCTTTAAGAGCCGTCATTGTAATCCGTGTGTCTGTAGTGGAGAGTCACAGAGAGAGTAAAGGAGAGGGGGGACGCTGACCATGCTGGCATACCTTTCAATGGAGCTGATTCCCTGGCCAGTCAAATGCACAGTCAGGAAGATCAAAGTGCCATGGGAGTATAATTACCTCCCACTGGGCAAATTACACACTGTGGACCCCCCCACACCCCTCCCAATCAGTAAAAATGGTAAATAAGGACAACAATAGCAGTGATAGCTCAGGGGTGACACAGGGAGACTGTCAACAGAAGGCTTTTGTGTTTAATCCCAGTAAGTTCCTCTTTCTTTCCTCCTCCGCCGACCACAGAACGGAGGCCATCCTGATGATAGACGTGTCTGTTTGAGCTGCAGGATGAGAGGGGTCGCTGTCTGTGTCTCTGTAGGTTTAGCAGATAGAGGACAGACAGGTGTGTGGGCATTAAATAAGGCGTTTGTATATTCATCTTGGTAAATAACTACCTTTTGGTTGGCATTAGGGTGAATGTTATTATACCGTAATGCAGTTTAATACTTATTTTACTGTAATACAAGTTTTAACATCAATTCATTTTATACTCTAAATTTAATTTACATCAAAATTTCTAATATTTTTTTACTCAATTTTATGTTATGCAGTTTATTTACATAAATTGTTCTCTATTTTTTCTTTTATTTTTTTCTTTCTAATATTTTATTCATTATATTTGTAATCCAATTTATTTACATTCAATTGTTTATTTTTTTAATTCAAAAGTTACTGTAATGCTATTTATTTATTTACATCGAAATTTCGATTATTTTATGCTCAATGCAATTTGCAATTTATAATCATATTTTATTTATTATTTTATATTAACAATTTATTGTAATTTATCATATTTTATACTCTGAATTTACTGTAATGCAATTTACTTGCTTCAAATTTTCTATAATTGTTTTCCTCATATTACTGTAATGCAATTTATTTACATTTTTTATTTATTTTACACTCAAAATTTACTGTAATGCAATTCATTTATTTACATCAAGGTAATACAACACAACACTACAATTATGTATAATTATTTAAAAATATGAATTTATTAAGTTATAAATATATGATTGTTTTTTTATTTTACTGAAATTCTTAAAAAATGATTTACTGTAATAATATATCCCTTGCACAAAAAATCTGATATCATTGTACACTGATGATATCAGATGGCAATATGGCACTTTATTTTGATTTCTGATATTTAGATTTATGACACTTAGTGCAACCTTCAAATAATACTTTGGTATTACCATCATCGCCTTCAAAAACATATTAGCACTTTTTTATAATGATTCTTTTTGTAAGGAATAGGTTGAACATGTGTTTTAATGATTTAAAAAATATTGTTTTAATATCTGAATTATCGAAGTACATAGAGGTCATTTGTCAAGTTCCACAAATCAACCCTGTTTTTTTTTATTGCTGCTAGACGTTCATATTTCTCTGCTTTAGCATCGATCTGTTTCAGCACTGTGGGGTGTGATTTCACCGATCATGTTTATGCATCCATGACTGTTCGAAACAGATGTGACTACTGTGACGTTCATGTACAAACACAGAGGCCGTTGCCAGAAGAGGTCACCCGGCTGGCCATTTCAGTTATTTGATTGGCAAACCAATAGCACTGCTGTAGATACACAGGCATTATTGAACAAATAATGAAAGACCAGTTCAGCTAACAGATGGCTGCTGCTTCAAAAAATTACATTTCCAGCATAATGTTCATGATATATTGTGGCCACCAAATACAGGCAAGAAGACAAGTTTGACCAAAGCACTCAACCACATCTTTCTTTACAGTGTTTCTACAGGATTATTCAATCAGTCAGAGCTGGAGAAATTAATAAATAAATTAGAAGATGGCTGTGACTGCTTACTTAATTTTTTTATGTATCATTTTTATTTTATATTTTATTTTATTTTACATAATATATTTTTTATTATTTTACTTACTGTTTAAGTTGGGTTTTTTAACACTTTCTTTGCTCTTTTATTTTATTTACTGTTTGAGCTTATGTGAATGTAATAATATAAAAATAAATAAATATATAATTATATATAACAAGCTGTTCTTTACATATTTGATTTTATTTCATTTTGAGCATTTGACTGACGCTTTTATCCAAATGCAAAAAAACATATATGTTACAAAGTAATGTACAAAGTCCTTTTGAGAGACTCTTAAGTGTCAACAGGTTTTCAGTAGTATTTCTAGGGCGGTTGAGTTGATGGAGCTGTATTGAGGAGAGAGAATATCCGTGAAGAGATCAGATCTAGGCGAGGAGAGGATTAGGACTTGATTGTGGGGTAAACACCATGATACCCAGTTGACCCCGGGTCAGCACCTGATGTTTAGCAAGTAGTGTATTCTTCATGTGGATTAGTCCCCTTCAGGGTCGGGGCTGGCCGGTTAACACATCAGAGCCCTCCTACTCTCTCACTCCCAACAGGAAGTGGTAAAGAGCACAGGAATCTTCCCTAATCCCCTAATTAAGCCAAAACAGGCCACCCAAACCCCCCTTTGCTCCCTGCCGCCCACCCCTGAACACCTCTGTGCACTTCCAGTCTTGGCCGGGGAGTGTTTGTCCTGGCTGGACTTTAGGGGATAAGTGCTCAGTGAGTGTTTTTTTAAAAGAACAGCGGGAGATTGATGGTGAGGCCTTGAGCAGGGGACAGGACAGAGGCTGGAAGCTTTTGAAGAGCTGGGGATCACAGGCTCTAATCCTCGTGCTCGCAGAGGTCTGACAGGTGAAAGAATACACACCGAGTCCGTGCACAAATTGGATTTAGCCTCTGCTCTCCCCCCACAGCACTGATATGAGCCCCTCACAGGCCTTCATGAGCACAAACACGGAGCCGGTGCCAAACCCATTCTTCTTCACCAATGGAAAAGTGGTTCTGGGCTGGAATTTTTTCCTTAAACTTACTTGTCTTGGACCAGAAATCGCTGATGTCAGAGATCAGAGGGTGGGATAATAATGTCACAAAGCAAAGTTTTATATGTACTTTATTTGTCCCACCTATCTGAAATAAAATTGTTTTGTTTAGAAATATCATATGGTTGAATTGATTGCTCTGAATTTTATAATATAATATAATACTGTAAGTAAAATATATGTATTATAAAAAATATTATGTAAATTATTTATGTAAATTAATTTTTTTGTACGTTATTAACTTGACAGTTCTATCAAAAGTAGCTTGTTATGGCATAAAGATGCAGAATGTAATTACTTTTTTATTTTTAATATGTTTTCAAATATATAAGTATTTTATATATTATGTATTTTTATATTATTTATGTTTTCAAAACGGAGTGAAAAGTGTGAAAAGTTTTGTGGGGAGCTTACATGGAAAAAATATACATATATATATATATATTAGAAATAATCATATATATATTATTAAAACAAAAAGAACAACCGCATAGCAGCCAGAAAAAAACATTACATTGTTTCCAAATAACCTGCTAAAAACAATCTTTCACCCTTTTGTCACTCCTAGTTTTGAAAACATATTTTAAATTAATTTCATTCAGCATCTTTTTGCCATAACAAGATACCTTTTATAGAACCATCAAATTAATAAACAAACAGAATAATATTTTCATACATATATTATATGTATGAAAATATTATTCTGTATGTTTATTAATTTAATTAATTATTAGTTTATACATTTCTAATGTTTTTTTTTTTTCTGGCTGCTTTTTGTACTTTTTTTGTATTATTTCTAATTTGTCATTTTGGATGAATCGTTTGCTAAACCAATATAAGAATGGCATAATAAACTGATGCGAGTCACTGAAGAAATCACATGAACAAACGTGAGCGAAACATACTAAAAGTAAAACAAAACATCCGTTTGACTGCAAATGTTCAGCGGGATGAGTTCTATAGGGATGCATTGTTTTGTTTTAACAATGTGAAAATTGACTGAAAATCTACACTGTATAAATAAGCCTTAATTGAATGCAAATGAGTGTGTGTGAATGAACATGAAGCTTCACGGTGCTGTATGGGGAAACTTCTGCTCTACTTTATGACAGTGTCTTGACATCTGATCCTCCTTTATACTGATCTTTAAAGTGTTTCTTCATAAAATGCCCCAGCTGGTCGTTTATTCAGACTATTGTGAATGTTTTCTGATTTGAAATCTTCTCATAACTGATTGTTTTTGTCTTGAACAGGGGATTTTGTTAAAAAGAAGTGGGAAGTCACTTAATAAGGAGTGGAAGAAGAAATACGTCACATTGTGTGACAACGGTCTGCTCACGTACCATCCCAGTTTACATGTGAGTATGTCACCTGCTCTGCTGTTAGAGATCAGAAGTCTGATTCATATTGCTGAATCAGTTCAGTCAGCCAGTTCAAATAAATGATTCACTGATTTATGTTTGGTGTAAATTCATGCATACCAGTTTGGCGTCACACGTTTACCTATTAACCATCCTTTTCACTCAGAAAATGCTAGTAAATTTCACAAATAATTACAAAGAATAGGCAAGTAACACATTGAATGAAACGTGAATTTTTAGAAAAGACTGAAATAGCATTTTCTTGTAAAATGTAATCCAGTAATCTTTGCTATATTTACAACTTCAAAAATAATTTATAATAATAATAATCAAAAATATTTTTGTTTGTCATTTTCAGAATATTAAAAATGTTTCAAGTTCACAAACATTTTTTTAGAATATGTTTAAATACTAGCACTTAAATACTTACATGCTAGAATAGACTTAAATACTATATATGAAATACTTTATTTCCCCAAAACATTCAGTGAGTCAGTAACTAAATAATACTGAAATCAAATTATTTTTATGACATTTGGTCATGTTGGTTCAGGTAGACTGTAAAAAATTATTTTTCAATTATTGGAGAAACTTTTGCAAGAAAATACTGTTTCTGTTTTTCTAAATGTAACCCTTAATTCAATGTGTTACTTGCCATTTTAACCAAATTCTTAATATAATTCATTAAGAATTATTACAGTTAATTAACAGTAATTTATGGATTCCAGATCATTTTAAGAAAACTAGTTTTGTTCTCAGAATGTTCCTAAAATTGACTTCCTACTCTCTTGCTTTTCATTTTATATACTGCACAGATTGTTGATTATATGAAGTTTTTCTCTCTCTCTCTCTCTCTCTCTCTCTGTTTGTTATGAGTTAGGCCTATTGTTTGTTTTGGATTTTGTAAAAGTTATGAAAATAATATATATACAGTATATCTAAGGTTCTGTCTTGGTTAGCCAGGAAAGTTTACTTCATATAAACAGAATGTTGGATTTAGGTGTGGAGAATGTTCCTCTGATGTTCTCCTAAAGTTCTTTTAACATCTGATTTCCTTTAGCGTCAAGTTATCTACAAACACTTTGATTCCTTTGAACACTTTTGCATAAAAAGTGAAGTGTTCACAAATCAGACCTCACATTCCAGTAAAAAAAAACACACCATGAAATCGATTATGACGTTGACATAACCGTACGTTTGGACGGGACGTATCGATGGGGTTGTCTAGCATGTTTTAATGAAATTTAATTTGAATGACTCCCATTTGAAACAGTTTAGATTCAGTATAAGAGACTCTTTGCTATTTCTTATGCATTTTCTAGGTTTCCAATAATACAGACGAGAGCCGGACAGGTCAGCTGCTCTCCGGTTGCTACGGCAGCGCACGTTTCTTACGGCAGTCGCCGCGGGAACATTCATCTCTGTCAGAACCCCCGCGTGCTCTTAATACCTCCGAAAATCCCCTGCCTCTGGTTCTCTGGCTTTCTCACACGGCCCTTTTCCACCGTTCCCCCTCATTTGCATACGTCTCGCTCACGCCTATCTTCGTTCTCGTGTTTCTCCTACGCTTTTAACATAGGTTAGTAATTAATAAGGGCCTCCTAATTAAGATCCACTCGAGAAGCGGCGTACCTTGACCGTGCGAGACACGGTACACGAGACAAGTTTAGCGGCCTCCACGGACTATGACCGAAATTAATATCTTGGCCAAACTCACGTCTCTCACATCAACCGCATGTTTATTAGCGATATAATGCACATCTCATGCCAGCGATGTGTGTAATAGGCACACGATGCCACGGGCGTCATAATCGTTAGAGACGTTTGGGTTTGGACACCTGTGGACCACTCGTTTAGCTCAACGAGAAAGACGGGGAGAGAGAGAGACAGAAAAGATGGTTTAATTTTGCGCCGCAGCCAGCCGAGCTATCCCACAATCCCCTTCTGTTAATTCTGTCTGCTACATCAATTAAATTGTTTGTAGAAACTAATTGAATATGGCTTAATCACACATCTTAATAGCTTTCTGCGCCTCAAACTGGCTGTTAATTCCAGCAATAAAATGGAATGAGAGCGCTCACTGGGTAATTAGTACTGAGGCTTTTGAAGAAATTAGTGCTTTATGGGGCGCAATAAAAGTGAAGAGGAGTTGGCGGGAGACTTCCGAGGCCGAAATCTCTGCTCGCCTCTTTTGTGCTGAGCAGGGTGATTTGCACCTCGGCTTAGCCCATTTGCGCTTTGCAAACTCCCATGAAAATGGAATAGCCCGATTTAAATGGGAACACAGTCTGAGCACAGTCATTAATGCTAATTTTGCTAATCTGCGGCAGCGTGGAAGCAGGTGAAATAGATTGTGTGTGCCTGGTGCTGTTTTGATTGTCCAAAGCCACTGTGTTCGTTTTACAAGACCTCTAAAAAGTTTCTTAGATAGGTTATAGATGCGCTGCATCGGTGCGTTGTTTGTTCATGTAAACTTTAGTTAAAATTGGTGGCGTGTTTCATTTGATGCAAATGGAAATTAAGCAGTGGATGATAAAAGTTGATTTAGAAACAATTTTCACTCAGAAATTGCTAGTAAATTTCACAAATGATTACAAAAAAAGGCCTATTAAGTAGCACATTGACAATTAAATGAACTTTTGAAGTAGAAAGTATTTTAGAAAATAGTCAAATAGAATTTTCTTGTAAAACGTAATCCAGTAATCTTCGAAAAAATATCTCAATGAAGTCTACTGTTGAGTGTAATTCATTTTCAAAATATTGAAAATATGTCTTAAGTTCGCTTAAGTCTATAATTTCAAAAAATTATACTAGAAATATTACAATATACTTAAAATCTAGAACTGAAATACTTGCATTTTAGAATAGACTTAAATACTAGAAAATATCAATTGGAGTTACTGGAACAATACTGGAACCAAGTGATTTTTATGACAATTGTAGGCTCAGGTACGCTGTAAAAAATAATTTTTCAATTATTGGAGTACTTTTACAAGAAAATGCTATTAAATTTTTTCTAAATGTAATGCTTAATTCAATGTTACTTGCCATTTCTTGAAATTTGCTGGCCATTTCTACACCAGTTTTTTTCAGAGTAGTGTGCATTCGTCCAAAATTGTTTTACTAAAATAGTCTTGTTCCTACTCATTAAGAAAGCTATCATTAAATTGAATTGAATTGGAAGCTGAAATGTTTAATTTTGGAAAATTGTTTTACATCTTTTACAGCCTTAATCTCGTTCACAGTGTGTCAAACATGTTTACATTTTTCCCGGCCTAGATCTAAAACTACACAATGTCATGTTTCATTTTTCAGGACTACATGCAGAACGTCCACGGTAAAGAAATTGATTTGCTGCGGACGACAGTAAAGGTACCCGGGAAGAGGCCGCCCAGAGCAGTGGCAACGGTCGCCCCTACAGCCAGCCCCAAAACCAACGGACTGACCAAAGACCGCAGCACTTTACAACTCGGCATCGGGGCCACAAGTGAGTTTGATCTCTGGCAGTGATATTATGCCTTAAAATTGATGATCTGGTAACACTTTACAATAAGATTCATTAGTTAACATTAGTTAACTACTTTTGTTAACATGAACTAAGCATGAACAATAGTTCTACAGCATTTATTGATCTTAGTTAATGTTAATTCCAACATTTACTAATGCATTATTAAAATCTAAAGTTGTGCTTGTTAACATTAGTTAATGCACTGTGAATTAACATAATCTAGCAATGAACAACTGTTTTTTCATTAAAGGGGTCATATGATGTTGCTAAAAAGAACATTATTTTGTGTATTTGGTGTAATGAAATGTGTTTTTGCGGTTTAAGGTTAAAAAAACACATTATTTTCCACATACTGTACATTATTGTTTCTCCTCTATGCCCCGCCTTTCTGAAACGCGTCGATTTTTACAAAGCTCATCGGACTGAAAAGCGAGGTGTGCTGTGATTGGCCAGCTATCCAGATTGGCCGAATACCTCAAGGGTGTGACGGAAATGTTACGCCCCTTACCATACTGTGATGCCGTGTCCGGCCGGAGCCACGATTCAAAAACATTAAAACTCATTATAAACGAGGCATTTGTTACATCCAGTTAATGTTAGTTAATACATTAACCTAACCCCTAATTAACATAACCCTTATTGTAAAGTGTTACCGATGAATTTATTCATTGTTTGAAGATATTCGATAGGTGAAGCAAGTTATTATGTTACATTTTCATGGAAAATTGTGAAGACAATTTTTTTTAAGTAATGTACAATAAAAAATTAGTTCACACTTAGACAATGAATGTGCATTAAAGTAAAGTTAAAAAAGTACTAGAATATGCTTAAATACTAGAAAATATTTAAATATATATAAATACTAGAAAATGCTTAAATACCCAAAAGCTTTATACTAGATTTGGTAGCTAAATAATACTACAGCCAAATAATTTTTACAACAATATATATATATATATATATATATATATATATATATATATATATATATATATTTATTTATATATATATTTATATAACACAACAGCCAAATAATTTTTACAACAATATATATATATATATATATATATATATATATACATATATTTGTTATATTTACATTCATTCTTCATGAAAATTCTCATGGGAAATTGCAAAGACAATTTTTTTTATGTGCAATAAGTTGTTCACAATAACTGAACGAGTATTTAAAAAGTACATTTGATTGCATTTAAAATGCATTCAAAATGCAAACAAAATGTGTTGCAGTATTTTTAGGCCACAAACTAACATTATAATTGTTTATAATTATTTACTTAACAAACTTTATAAAGTTTTAGCTTTTAGTTTTGGATCTGTTTTTAGTTGTTTTAATACTACAATTGATTGCTGCTTTTGTCTTCATTTGTAAGTCGCTTTGGATAAAAGCATCTGCTAAATGACTAAATAAATAAATTAATTAATTAATTAACAACCCACAAATCAGGTTGTTTATATTTAAACTAAAATTTTTAATCCATGTTAAATCGATTTCTCGTCAAAAAGTTAATTTTGGGGAAAATTCCTAATGTATATTAAAAATCAGGAACTATTTGACCAACCTGTCATTCATATCCACTCAGAAAACTTATGTTAGGTTGTTTGTAGTGCTGATTTTCATTTTTGGCTGAATATGCTTTATTTTTGCCCTGCAAGAATGTGAGGGAGTTTGGGAAGGTATAATTGGATTTAGGGAGCTGAGATCATGTCTAATTAATAAAAAACAGGAGCAACTCTCTCCAGGGGCTCTGCAAGCTGGCACGACCGCTGTGGAAACATAACCGGCCAGGACCTCAGCATCACTTAGCTTGAGCTAATTGCTTTTGCACCATTAAAGACAGGTTAGCAAGGGCTTCTGGGAATTGCAGTTTTCTGGCACGTGTCCAGTCTTGTGTTGGATAGGGAAGAGGGTTTATTAGTCACAGAGACATAAGGAGCATTTGTCAGTGTTGCTGGGCCGCATGAATCGGGTTGCTCAGAGAACCACAAAAGTTGATCATGCTTTCAGGTTGGCAACTAATTAACCTTCAGTCGACTGCAGAGGAGAGGGTGAACATAAGGTTGAAAGGAGGAAAATTTTGGGGCATTTGGACCTGAAATAGTCGCAACATCTGGACCTGTTTTATTCAAGCTACAGAAAATAGAGATTTCTGGGTAAAGAGCTCAAACGTGGCCTCAGGCAGCAGATGCACACGAATAAGAGCATTAGTTAAGACTGGTTACATTTGTATTGAGGTTAAAAGCCTAGTTGCACACATGGATGTAATGTATCACAGAAAACCAACATGAAAATGAAATTTTATATTTAAAATATTTGATTTTTTTTTTCCTCTCTCAAATACATATTTCTGGTTTCATTGTGAATGATTGAACAGTATTCCAAATAATTGTCTTAATAATCTTTCTACTGTATATATAAATCTAATAATTACGTAAAATAATAATAATTGTTTAATAATGAATATTACCTAATGATTAATTACTAATAATTACTTGGCCTCAAAAATTGCTTTAATTTTCCACTGTCACCAATCACACTTTCAATGTTAATTTTTACATATTTTTCCCCGTTGATGTCAATATTTCAGTCATTTAATCCATTTTACTCCAAAATGATGTAAAATTTAGTTGATGATAAATACAATTTTAGTTAATAACAAAAATGTGAAAAATGGAAATATCTGGCAAACAAAAAAAAAATCTAACATTTTGAAAAATGTTAAATCATTTAAACATGTCAAACATGAAAGATTTATCAACATAAAATGTGTTATGAATTATGCTTTAGAGGCTATTATTAATTTTGAATTTAAGAGAATGTTTAGGTATCGACTTGCACTTAGTATGTTGTTACAGTAACTATTCACAACGCAGTCACACATTCTCACTAATACATAGCTTAGTTCAGTTTCACCTAAGCATTTGATTGCAAATGTAAGTTTTAATATTACTTTTATGTTGTCAGTCAGATTAACACTGTCCACTTTTCACGATCAGTCAATTCCTGACATATAAATTTGAGTGCGTTTTCTATTTTGCTTGGAAATACGTCACATTACATGAGGAAAATGGGTTCAAGCCATTTTTATAACCAGTTTTGACCTTTTGAAAAAAAATGTATAGGAATATATATATACAGAAACCGTTTATCTTGTGTTTTTACATATTTGATACATCATTAACAGTTCTGAGATGGCTTTTTATTGGTGTTATTTTCCAGATACGCCATTTGACCTTCGGTTTAGCACAAATTTATGCCGTAACGCTTGGGTCCCGCTTTGACACGGCCTCTTTTCCAGTTTCTCTATTCAACTCTGCGCCGTATTAGAAGAAAATTGTGTTAATTTTCACTCGAGAGGGAAAAGGTTACGATTCGCAGTGGGCCTCCGCCGAGTGGAAGACGTACGCTTGATTATGCAATCTGATTTTGATTTCATTAGGAATGCAATTGATGCGAGGGAACAAAGGGGTAATTTTTCATTCATGGCGGTCTAGCTGAGCCCTGTCTTTTTCTGTAGTCTGTAATTCATACACTTCCCTCTGATCTAAAGACCATTAGGAACTCTGGGGGGTGTGTGGGATTGAGGAGATGGCGGGTGGGGGTGAGGATGAGAACTAGGACCCGAGTACTTAGCCTAATAGCGTGTACAGATAGCTAGAAAAGTGCAAAGGAGATTTGGGTGTTTTTTCTATGCATGATCTGATAGTGATTTGAGCGTTTGTACGTGCGTGCACAACAGAGCCGTCTAAGCACATAATTATCAAGTTTAGTGAAACATTTGTTTTTAAAGATGTAGAGTGCAGTTTCCGTGACACTAGTGGCACCGAACAGAACTTGATTTTTATGTTGTTATTTTATTATTTTATATTATTAGTACTATCTGTATTAAGTTATCTATATTATGTCTTTGTAATATGTCTATATTTATAATATCTATATTAGATAGATGATAGATACTTAAATTGATCATGTTTATGTAATTTATGTGTTTATAATATATAAACATAAATGACATAAATATGATTATTTACGTACTTTCATATTATAAATACATAATATTATAATATAATGAAAATATATAATACAATATATTATAAATACATGAATTACATTTTTAGATAGATAGATGTACTTTATATATTTATTATATTATACTGTATATAATATACAGTATAATATAATAAATATATACTGTATATAATATATTAATATTTTATACTAATGTTAATATACTGTATTTTAATTGTATGATAAATACATCAATTATAAATCTGATCATATTTATGTAATTTAATTTGATAAATACGTAATTTTAAAATATATAATTTAAAATATCTAATGCACTGTATGTCTATATTTATAATATCTTTATAATATCTATATTAGATGGATGATAGATACTTAAATTGATAATATTTATGTAATTTATGTGTTTATAATATATAAACATAAATTCCATAAATATGATCATTTACATACTTTAATATTATAAATACATAATATGATAATTTTATGAAAATATATAATACAATATATTATAAATACATGAATTACATTTTTAGATAGATAGATATACTTTATTTATTTATTATATTATACTGTATATAATATATTAATATTTTGTACTAATGTTAATACTGTATATTAATTATATGATAAATACATAAATTACAAATATTTTATTGTAATTTAATTTTATAAATACATAATTTTAAAATACATAATTTAAAATATCTAATGCATCAAATTATAAACAATAACAATCCTTTTTTTGTTTTGTTTTTTAACGTGTTTTGTGCTGCATTCATTACGATGATGCTTAGGTTTTGTGTATGGTTGCCAGGTTGTTGCTATGTGGTTGTTTTTGGTGGTTGTGCTGATGATTGTTTCCAAACAGGTTTTCCACACACTCCTACATCCCATTCAGTCACAACCACTCAAACAAACAGAGTTTTGTAAACATCCCAGAGACTTTTAACTCTTTTGACTGTGTGTTTGTGAGAATTTACCCCTCATGGTCACCTCTAGCTCTGCGTGTGTGTGAAGTGGCAGGAGATCTTGTGTACAGTCTTTGCCCTGCGCTCTCCTCTGATTTTCTCCACATTGTAATTGCATTAGCTCCTTTTTTATGCAGAATTGTTCTCTGGGGACTAATTGATGGAGACATGTTTAATTCATCAATCATTAGCATCAAATTTGACAATTAGTGATGATTGTTGAATTCTTGATGGAGATGAGGCATGGTTAGGGGCTTATTTTGTCTTTTTTTTCATACCAGCCAAGACGGAGGGAACAAAATAAAATCATAAATAACAAGAGTGTGACATTATGTCCTTAAGGAGTTGTTTTGGAGCAAGGGAATATTGGACTGTCGTTTCGTTTAGTCGATTTTGGGACATGTCCGCCTTAGATCTGAATTACTTTTCATCAAACATGTCAAAGATTTTCTGACTTAACGGCTAATAGACTTCAGATTACTTTTTCTTGCTATTTGAGATGTGCAATGATTCTAGCTTTTCTTTATTTAATTGACATTTGTCCAATTTTTGTCATAAGGCATCTTATTTGTTTTATAGAACTAATTTAGTATATATGTGCGTGTGTGTGTATATATATATATTCACCAACTCTGGATGTATTGAATATATATTTATATAAAAAATATATTTAAAAATGTAAATGATATGTTAACAATTTATTAAGCATTGCATATATATATATATATATATAAAAAAAACTAACATAGCCTATATCTTCCCTGAACTAAAAATGAATGGTCATAACTTTGGGGGAAGAATAAATAGCAAGACCTTTTGAATGCCTTGTTAATCATATTAATTTTCATTTAAAAGCAACAGAATTTAAATTATATCTAAATAGCCACAGTGCACACTAGCGTGGACAAGTAGTGCTCTACCCATTGGCTCTGCAGTGAGTGAGTGATTAGTGTTTTGGTTAAGTGAACAAGAATATGTAATAGTACACTGAAAAAAACAATAAGTAGATTTAGTTTTGTTTTTAAATTAAAATATAGATCCATTATATCCAGTTGGTGAATCATCAGTTACATCATGTTTAAGTACATTGCTGAATATATTTTATTTCTTTACATATTATATATTATGTATAAGTATTTAAAGATGTATAATACATCTAATAGAATTATAATAATATACTATATTATACTGTATACAGTACACTTAATAAATTATTAACATGTATTTGCATTTTGTTTATTGCATATCCATATTTTAGACTGCAGTGTCTTCATCATCAGTTAGTGGGTTATATCACATTTAAGTACATTGCCGCAGGTTTTTATGAGCATTAAAGGAACATCATTGATACTCCAATAGCTTTATGAATACATAGTTCATAAGCAGTTTGCTCTGAAACAATAATTACCTCTTCTGCAGGATGCCAATATTGTATGGCATTGATCCGAGTAATAGTGGTGTCTTATTTAATTTATTGGTGAGGGATCTAGTCAGGGGCAATATTATGACAGAATTAACCAAATCTTCTCTTCAACAATACTGTGGTGATTACATGTCTCCGAACAGACAAATATAAGAATAACCCTCTATTCTTTCAATTACTCACGAATTACTAGTGATTGTGTCAGGGCGTTTTTTTGCCAGGCGCTAAAGTAAACTGCGAAGAACAGACTCTTGTTAGCCTAATGCGTCCTAACCATTAGCGAGAGTAATAAGTGTATCAAATTCACATAATCATGTCTAATTAGTATCAGTAATTATCTTGTTGGGTGCGAGAATATTAATCTTGCGGTCCCCATAGGGGAAGGGCGTCTCTTGCAGGGAGAGAGCGATAGAACTTCAAGCTCACGCTGTGGAGTACTTGCTAAATTAGCATGCTCCAAATCAGCGCAGCGGAGGGAGGGGAGCGAAGGAAACGTGTCGGAGAAAAAGGCAAAATTGCATAAAGCGAAAAACAACAGAGAAAAGTTTAGTCCCACTGTGAAATGCATTAGAGCCTAGTAAATAAAATATCAGTGTTTTCTGTGTGCTTTTCAAGTTTTTTGTTGACGTGCATGTGGGTAAAACTTTTAAATGGATTTCTATTTTCGTGATCCAGTGTACGTTAACACTTAAGAATTACTATGTGTTCCGATGCCACCTTTAAGTTCATAGCATAGACAAAAGGATATATCTACTGTTTCTTTAAAGCCTCAGGAGCAGCTGAAGCATATAAACAGCACATGTCATTTTATGTAATGTGCTGTTTTTTAAACATTTAGTAAGAATAGGCTAACGGCAATATAAAACCAATTTGAAAATGAACCAAGCGCAAACAATGTTGGATCTTAAAAAAGAAACAGGCAAGAAAAAAGAATTATGTAGGTATCCATCAAAACCTGACCTTGAGCCTCCAATGTCGAGATTTAAATATTAGACATCGTCTCTATCAAGTGGGGAGCCTGTTTTTCGGGAACAGGAGGAGAGGACCCCATGCGACACGACCAGGCCGGTGAAGTGGCGCCCAACGCGGGGGCATCCGCTGATTGAAGCCAGGGAGGCCCGTCAGCACAGCCGCCACTGCCGGGAGAGATGGATGTGTCAGGCGGAGAGTGGGGTAGAGCTAATTACCGTTCCGAGTGTATCTTGTTAATTAAGGGCTAATTAGTGGCAGAAGCGCAGAGGGAGCAGGGTATGGAGACGGGGTGAGGCGCTGACTGCTCATGTAGCACTAAGAGACGAACGTGGTGATGAGATATACAACATCTATACGCAAAATCTTTACCATACTTTCTTTAGTCCCTCCAGCTGGTTGACACTTTATGGTTCTCATCGTGTCTATAGTAAAAAAAAAATAGGTTTTCTGAGATTGTTTGCTGATTGGCTTCAGGTTTTAGTAATAACTAAAAAGTTACGTAGTTTTGCTATAGTAATGTGTTGGATTTTTGTACATGTACTATGGTGAATTTGTTCCAAACCTGTATGAGTTTCTTTCTTCTGTTGAACACAAAAGAAGCTATTTTGAAGAATCTTGGGAACCAAACCATTGCCGGTAGCTATTGACTTCCATAGTATGGAAAAAAAATAGTCAATGGCTTACGACAATTGTGAACTCGAGAATCTGAGAAAAAATTTGTCGAGGACCTTGGTCGGTTCTGATGTTCGGTGTCGATTATCTGGTAATGCGAGGCGTTTATAGATTGAATCTTGCACCTTCCGATCTGCTCGCACATAAATCGGGGCCTCCCCGATCATATGTGACCCTGGAGCACAAAAGCAGTCTTAAGTCGCTGGGGTATATTTGTAGCAATAGCCAAAAATACATTGTATGGGTCAAAATTATAGATTTTTCTTTTATGCCAAAAATCATTAGGACATTAAGTAAAGATCATGTTCCATGAAGATATTTTGTAAATGTCCTACTGTAAATATATCAAAACTTAATTTTTATTTAGTAATGTGCATTGCTAAGAACTTCATTTGGACAACTTTAAAGGTGATTTTCTCAATATTTCGATTTTTTTGCACCCTCAGATTCCAGATTTTCAAATAGTTGTATCTCAGCCAAATATTGTCCTATCCTAACAAACCATACATCAATGGAAAGCTTATTTATTATTATGACTGGTTTTGTGGGCCAGGGTCACATATCAAACATGTTTGATATTTAGGATCTTAAATCAGGATGATCATGGCTAGAACTTTCACAACAGCCAATAAGTGACCGCAAAACAAGCTGCTGTATGGGCCCATTGGTTAGTGGAGATGGAGGAAACTGCTTGTGGAAGTTTTGCAATAGCACAACTGTCTGTCTAATATGTCGAAAACATACCACAAGCCTCAATTTTGAACATGCCGGCAGAATGTAGAAAGCATGCTAGCATGCAAGCTAACATATGTAAACATTAGTTGCTGAAACGTCAATTGACGATCTGCTGCGTCAGCTCTAGTCAGGTGCTTCCTCTGGCATGATAATCTTAATAATATCTTGTAGTGTGTGATGCACCACGATTTTCAAATCTTGTAGTGTGGGCGTGTTTAGCATTTGAGGGAAGAAACTCTGCAAAGATTCTCCTTATGTGTGTGCTGCAACCAGATTTCATAATCGGTTAGGATTTTAAAACTCCCGTAGTCTGAGCCCGGCTTAACAGACGCTTCTATGACTTACATTGCATTCAGATTTACATTTTATCAGTTTGTGTATTCTCTGGGAATCAAAACCATGACCTTTGCATTGCTAGCGCTGTGCTGTACTGTTTGAGCTTCTGCAATACTTGTATACATTAGAATATGATGGTACATGATTGTTTTTGGCCTTATTGACACTTTTATTGATAGAGATAGTATCGAGAATGATTGGACTACATGTGGAAACCTTTAGGACACAGCTCCAACATGCCGTGCATGCTCAGATAAAAAAAAAAAAAAACAGTACAGTAAGCTGTTACTGGGGTGGTATCCTTACAAAAGGTGCTAATATGTATCATTTAGGTACTACTATATACACTTTAGGAACTAATATCTTTAAGGTACTACACTCTCAGAAAAAAGGTACAAAAGCTGTCAATGGGACATGGTATCTTTTCAGAAAGTACACTTTTGTACCTTATTTCCACTTAAAGGGTACATATTGGTGTCTTAAAGTTGCATATTAGTACCTTTTCAAAGTGTACTGCCCTAATGACAGTTTTTGTACTTTATTTCTGAATGTACTATACTTACTTTTGGTGCAAATATGTACATTTAAGGTACTGCTATGCACACTTAAGGCACTAATATGCACACAAATGTGATTTGAACATCTCTCTAACTGAATCTCTCTCTCTCCTCTCATCTGGCAGGCACTCCTCACTCTAACAGCAGCAGTTCCCTGCAGTCCGGGGGTTCGGCGGCCGGCGTGGCTTTGGGGTCTAGTAAAGAGGGAATGCACCAGCGCTCGTTCTCCGTGTCCAGCGCAGAACAGTGGAGCGAGGCCGTTATCAGCACCACGGCAGGTCAGAGGAAAAGCCAAGAAAATCTCTGTTTCTTTCTCAAATCAAACTTAATATAATTTAATGTTTAAAATTCAGCCAGTTTTTTTTTCTTTAATGTTGCTTTTCCATTGCTTTGATATTTACAGCAGATTTTAGGTCGTACTTCAGGGTCCATGATTGTGGGGTTATGTACTAGATTAGTACAATAACATGCAAGGAATGCAGCAATACCAGCAATTTGTGCATTAATGTTTTTTAGTATGCGCAATATAATATACCATGGTAATCGACTTAAACACTTTAGTATTTCACCAGATTAATCAGTCTTCACAAAAGTATTAAAATGACAAAAACATTCTGAAAATCAAATTTTTTTTTAAAAGGATCCTATATTTATGATTATTCACAGAAGTAGCAAAAGTAATTGTGTAGACAATTATGGTATTTTGCCAAAAACTATGATTAACTCTGTGAAATTTAAGAGAACTATGCTGTTTGTTGCATGTCAGTGGTTGCGCTGTCAAAGTCAGCTTGAAATAAAAAATTCACAATATCTATTTTCTAAATGTATATTGTAGATCTTATGAACCCTTTTCACATTTTCAGGGTTTTCAGAAGCCTAAGCCATTATACTGTAGTTGTATTAAACTTTTATAGTGGTGAAACTTCAACCAACATGCCTTTTGTGTTTCCCTTTGCCCTAATAGCAAATTAAAATCCATAATATTGTTTTATGACTTTCTGAAAGAATACAAATTTATCAAGAGATTGATTACATTGGTCAGAAGAGAGAAAAATCTCAATTTGCCGTCAATTCCTCAGCTGCTGTATTAGAAATACACAGCAGCTTTTAATTAGTTTTCTGTAATTTGATGCCAAGATAATAAAACACCAAGTATAGTGTTATAAATGTACAGTACGGGGCAAAAGTTTGGAAGCAGTGCTTTTCAACATTTATAATAATAATGAATGTTTCTTGAGCAGCAAATGAGCATATTAGAATGATTTCTGAAGGATCATGTGACACTGAAGACTGGAGCAATGATGCTGAAAATTCAGCTTTGATCACAGGAATAAATTACATTTTCAAATATATTCAAATAGAAAACATTTCTTTTGAATTGAAATAATATTTCACAATTTTTACTGTATTTTTGATCAAATGCTGCCTTGGTGAGAAGATAAGATATTCAAAAACTTTTACAAATCTTACAGATCCCAAACGTTTGACTGGTAGTGTTCATTACATTTGTAAAAAAAAAAAAAAAGTTAAATATAAAAGAGATTAACAATGGTAATAACTTTGGAAATGGATCATCACAGTCTATAAAAAAGTCATCTACCTCCATTTTGGAGTGCAACGCCCACATCTCAAAATCCAAAAATCTTACAGATCCCAAACGTTTGACTGGTAGTGTTCATTACATTTGTAAAAAAAAAAAAAAGTTAAATATAAAAGAGATTAACAATGGTAATAACTTTGGAAATGGATCATCACAGTCTATAAAAAAGTCATCTACCTCCATTTTGGAGTGCAACGCCCACATCTCAAAATCCAATCAACAACCGATGCATAGATCCAAAGCATTGTTTTTTTCCCCAATAATTCGACTCAGATGAATTTATATAGAATAAACATATACACAATAAGGAATAAAAGGTCTGTCACTACTTCCATTTCATCGCAACTTTAAACAAGTCACAGATAATTCAGCAACTGCTCTTTGTTTGCGACAAACTGAAGGTTTTTAATCTGTTAAAGATAGTAGTCTATTATGATTTTACCATGGTACTAACAGTAACTGTAGAAACTATGGCACTTTTTGTTTATTGCTTGTATCAGTGGTTGTGCTGTTAACAAGCCAATCGCTAATCAGGATAATTCGGTAATTCGGCTTTTTAATGGCAACTCTGGTCTTGCCGCCAACTGCAAATAGTCTCTCCACTTCTCCCGTCCTCGCTCTCTCTTTCTTTCTCTCTCTCTCTCTCTCTCTCTCTCCGTCCTGTCAGTGCACTTGAGTGAAGTCAAATAATATATTTGCCGGGCGTAACAACGCTGCGCATTTTTCCCCCCGTCTTCACTACTTCTTTTTTTCCCCTCCCGCGTTGGAAAATGAATGCTTTACGGGGACAACATTCATCACTGGTTATTTCCCTCTCTTTGTCGGCTGGCAGTAAAAAAGCACTTAAATGCACATCAACAGAATAACAGTCATTTCCATGCATGTTTGCGCACTCGTCGTTCTCATTAGCGGCTGCTCTGTTTCTCCCAACCCCCGCCCTCATGCTATCGCCCTCTCCGTTTTTGTCTCTCACCCTCTCGCTCTCTTTCTCTCCTCCCCCCCTCCTTCTGTTAGGGTCCCAGGGGCCCTGCTAGTTTAAAGAGCGCTCTTTACGAGCAAAATGGAGGCCCTGCCGTGTGGCCCTGTGGTGTCGCAGACAGAACACGACGCCGCGCGATACTCGCCCTTCTCTGCTCGTCTCTGCTTGTCGAACAATCAATTTCAGCCCCGCTCCGCCATCGGCCCCCCGTCTACACCCATCAGCTCCACATCCTAAAGCAGAATTACTCAAAGCGGCCGTAGCCGTGGAATGAGCTGCATATAAGTGTGTGTGTGTGTGTGTGTGTGACAAAGCACTTCATTAGGCCCTTGTGTAAAATAGTTATTGTCACACACAAGCACACATACTCAGACTTTTAGCTGTATCAGGATTTGGTGGATGCATTTTCTCTATGACCTGTTACCCATCAGCCTCTCGGTTCTTGCGTTTACTGCGAGTATTATAGCTTTACAGGTCATAATGGAGATAATAGAGTTTTATATAAGAGATCTTGGGAAAGTGCACACCTTGAGAAAACCTCATTTGTTGTGTGGAAGATTGCAGGTTTTCTTTTCTGCTTTGTCGTCGTTCTTGTGTTCATGTGGTGAGCTTTGGAGTAGGGATGGACGTGCATGCTGAACTAGTTGTCCAACAACTGACTAGTTGACTAGTGAGTAGGATGCATCAATATTTAACTACTTATTTTAATGTCAGTTCCTGATCAGCCAATAATTATGTTCATGTTATGGCCAATAAACAATAAATGTCTGATTCTATGCTATTTTGTCTAAGTAAATTAAGATCTATAAAAATCTATTTAAATGCTACAAAAGAATCAGAATCAGAAAATTTAAAATTTACAGTATTAAAAAAAATCACTTGTAATTATGATAAATCACATTTGACTAAATACATGTTTTTAAAGATTAATTTTAAGTGTGCGTTAGTTGACGGCAAAGAAATCTAAATGTAAAAATAGAGAAAATAAGCATGCACAATTAAATTTCCAGTATCAGCCAATATACTGTATTATCACATATATCTTTTTGTTACCTTTTTATTGCTAGTGCATTATAAAGGATGCATTTAGTGATGTAAACTACCTTTCAAAAGTTTGGGGTTGTTTTTGAAAGAAGTCTCTTATGTTCACAAAGGTTGCATTTATTTGATTACAAATTCAGTGAAAACAGTAATTTGTCAAATATTATTACAGTTTAAAATAACCCTTTTCTATTTGAATATAGTTTATGATTTAATTTATTCATGTGATTCATTGTAGTATGCTGATTTGCTGCTCAAGAAACATTTATGATTATTATCAAAGTTGAAAACATTTTTTTTTGTGGAAACATTATACATTTTTCGTTTTCAGGATTCTTTGACGAATAGAAAGTTCAGTGTAATAAAAGTACAGCATTTATTCATATTATATCTTTTGTAACATAAATTTCACTTTTGATCAATTTAATGCAACCTTGCTGAACACAAGTATTAATTTCTTTCAAAACATAATCTTACTGACCCCAAACGTTTGAACTGTATAGTACAAAAGAAGATACAAAATAAGTTTTTATCCATACAATACAAAACATTTATTACACTTCATTGACTTTCGGTGTATGGAAGAAAATTACCTCTTGTGTCCCATAGAAAAAGAAAGTCATGCCGGTTTGAAACAACATGTATCTGCATATCATCAAGAATGTTTTATGCAAATTCACCTTTAATGCCTATTTAGGTGTTAAATAGATCTTAAGCAAGCCCCAGTCATGCCATTATCCTTGTCAAGGGTTGAAGGTCAACCAGCAGATCAGGACTGTTGTGATGAGCAGCGGTAGATTGATAATGTTCTCAAACAGGAACTATTTCCATATGATGTGAGTGTTGTTCTCTGCACTGGATAAGCTACAGCTTCTGAATACTGATCCTTCTGATTAAATCTGCACTCTTAGTTATATCTGTGTGTGTGTTGGAATTGTATTCTCAGCATGTATCAGACGTCTCTAAATTATCTAGTGTACTTCGCTAGTGTTTTGTTTTGCATAAAGGAATTAGGTTTTTACATTTTTTGAAAATACAGTTGCTAGGGTGTTCAAGCTGGTTGCTAGGGCGTTGCTAAGGTGTTCTGGGTGGTTGCTAGGTAGTTGTCTTACTCCGCTGATCATTGTAGGCATAGAATCCTCATTTCTGTATTTGTTTAAATTAGATGATAGCATGTTGCTATGCAGTTGCTAGGGTGTTCTGGTGGTTACTAGATCGTTTTCTTACTCTGTTGCTCATTTTATGCATAGAATCCTCATTTCCACATTTGTTTTAATTGGTTTCTAGCATGTTGCTCTGCAGTTGCTAGGGCGATCTGGATAGTTGTGTTTAGACTGTTTGGGTGGATGCTAGAGTGTTGCTAAGGTGTTCTGGATGGTTGCTAGGTGGTTGTCTTACTCTGTTGATCATTGTAAGCAACTACCATATTAGCATGTTGCTATGCAGTTGCTAGGTAGCTTTCTTATTCAGCAGATCATTGTATGCATAGAATCCTAATTTACACATTTGTTCTGATTGGTTGTTAGTATGTTGCTATGCAGTTGCTAGGGTCTTCTGGATAGTTGCTATATGTTTTTTTTTTACTCTGTTGATCACTGTATGCATGGAGTCTTGATTTTCACTTTCATTCTGATTATTAGGCTGTTGCTATGCAATTCCTAGGGTGTTCTAAGCGCTTGCTAAGGAGTAGCTAGGGTGCTTGCTAGGTGATTTTCTTCTACTCTGCTGAACCATTTCATGGATAAAATCCGTATTTCCACATTTATTCTGATTGCTGCCAGCAATGGATGGTTGCTAGCATGTTGCTATGCAGTTTTCTGGAGGTTTTTCTCTCTGCTGATAATTTTATGCGTTGAATCCTTAAACTAATGTAATTATCACAATAAAGTGTGATGATCTGCTCTTAGGCTACATTCAGTTAGCCTGTAGATTAGCGTGCAGCAGCTGAGGTAGTCTAGCGATTTGGCTCTAATCTGAAATCTGCCATGGTTAGGGGCGGAGAAGACTTCTCCCCTGCGGAGCTTGAGGAGGCAGCGAGTGCAGGGAGTTTGATTCCCACTCTTGGCTGTAATGAAGTTTGACATTTCGTTTGGAGAGAGCAGCGGCGTGTGCTGCCCATGCCTTGATTAGCGCTCTCTAATTGACAATAATAAGAAGGAAGTAGTGATTGTGTTCTGCAGACTTTTTTCAGTATTAATTGCAGCCAGGCATTGATTACGGATGGGGGTTGCTCACGAGGCTGCCGTGTCAAGGGGTAAGAGTGGAGGGAGGGGGGCGTCATCGTCTTCCTTGCAAAATTACCGTCCATACCCGGTAGCTCTCGAATTAGCTACTGCGAGAAATCGAACTTTCTCCTCACGTACGGCTGGAGGAAGAAATTGAGAGCTATTAGGAAATGAGTTAATGTTCTTTGTACACACCCTCCAATCTTCCCTGGCTCACCCACAGTCCTTGTCTCCAGAACCGCGGTGTAAAGTGCCATTTCCCGCGGGGACGCTAACACTTGCTAATCACAGGTTAGCTGACCACTTTATTTCCTACTGCTACCTGAAGAGCAGTTCCAGCTAAACCCAGATTAGGCTTTAAATGCATTCAGGTCCCTTGTATTCTTCAACTTACCTCACCTCAAACTTCTTAAGTTTTTAGAGAGACTTTTTTGGCTTGTTTTCTAGGTAAAATAAAATCTACTTGTAGCAACACTGCCTAAGATATTAAGAATTATGCTTAAAGACTGTCTTATTACAAGTTTACTTTTGCTTATTCGCTTGTTTTAAGTATAAACCAGTAGAAGAAGTGTATTTTTTCTTAGCACACTGGCAGATATTTATATATATATATATATATATATATATATATATAGGTTGTCAATCGATTAACATTTTTAATCTAATTAATCACATCCTTTTTCTGTGATTAATCTCACACTTCATGAAATTAAGCATAGACCATTTATCTTGTTTCAAATGTTTATTTTGTTATCATTTGCTATATCCTGAAATATGCATTTCTTGCTTAATCAACTTGTGCTACTAAGGGCTTACTACGCTAATTGACTAATTTTCTAACCTCAAAAAAGGACACTTACAAACTCCAAAAGGACACCAAAGAACCAAATGATATAAGGAGCCCATATAAGCACATACGAAAGAAAAAAAAATCTGAATTTTATAGTACGTGTACAGTGCAACAGCAAAGAGCTTTTTTACATTTTAGAGAAGCCAAGTTGTGATACCGAGCAGGACCCCATGGAAATGCCCCCCCAAAAACTAAACCAACCACCTGTTGACTGCATATATCTACTACAGTACACGGATCCATTCCGTATAACTAAACACAGCAACATAAACATGACAAATCAAAACATTATCGTGAATGGGTGTGGAAACAACATGAATGTACGGAAATGTCTGTGCCTGTGCATAAATACAATGTACGATCCATACACGCATTTTTATAACGGACTCACGCGTGCTTACTGTGCGACTCGTGTACGCCACCGCAATCGTCTTTACCTTGCTTGCAGTCTTCATCCATCAAAACTTTACTAGTGAGACTGGTTATCCAGTCGAGAAAACGTAGTTTGCGTCTCATCTGGCCATACAGCGGTGGGATGTGTTGACAACCCGTTCAGTCTGTACTTCACACAGCGCGTGTGACGTGTGAGGGCTCGCGCTAGTCAGAGACAATCGCAGAATATGACAGAGCTCGTGTTTTAAAGCGAAACACACCGGAATGAATAATTCACTTAAAACGCAACGCGAGTCTCTGTTCTCTCTGCAATCTCTGATGTAATCAGCCTGGTTTTCTTTATATTAGCGCTGTTTTGGACGGATTGTTTGAATGCATTCGCTTACTGGATCATTGGACTGAAAACTTTCCTGGAGTTTAGCAGCTTAAAATGATCTGATCGCAAGCAAGAATAAGTAATAAATAAATATTACTTACTTAATAAGCAATAAATAAGTGTTAGAATAGAAATTGTGCTTCTGTAATTTTGCATTAAATTATTTTAACGTGTTAAAGGGGTCATATGAGGCTTTTTTAAAGATCATTATTTTGTGTATTTGGTGTAACAGAATATGTTGACATGCTTTAATGTTCAAAAAACACATTATTTTTCAAATACTGTACATTATTGTAGGTCCTCTATGCCCCGCCTCTCTCAAACGCTTCGTTTTCTACAAAGTCCCTCCTTCCGACAAGCGCAGTCTGCTCTGATTGGCCAGCTGACCCAGTGCATTGTGATTGGCCGAACACCGCAAGCACTCATCGGAAATGTAACGCCCCTTACCATAATCACGAGCTTCATCTTTCAAAATAAATGTAAAGACAGATATATATATATATATATATATATATATATATATATATATATATATTAGGGCAGTAAGTCGATTAAAATTTTTTATCTAATTAATTACATGATGTGTCGATTGATCTAATTAATCGCAAATTACATTTGGCTGTGAAAATACCCCAAAATACCCCCTAACAAACTATGAAATTTAAAAGAAGATAATTTGAGAAACATCTTTAATTTTTTTTCGTTCATGCAATAGAAGTCATTGGTAACCAAAACAGCTTTGTTACCAACAGTCTTCAAAATATCTTCTTTTGTTGCACAAAAGAAAGTAAGGCATTCAGGTTTGAGTGACTCTATTAAATGTCTTTATGAGTCATTCATTCATTCATTCATTGATTCGTTCAAACGGCTGATTCATTCAGGAATTCAGTAAACTGCTCTCTTTATGAATGGACCTTTGAATCATTGGTTCACACGATTCGTTCAAAACACGGATTCATTCAGAACCTAAACACCGCTGTGTTGCTTGGAGACGCACAACAATTCTGCTATGGCTTTAAAGGTAATATTTTTGTTGGCAAAACTGAGCAAAAACAGACAATATTGTGTTTAAAATATAACACAATATTAACTTCTTATTTACTGAACTGTATTTTAATCGTGTTATTTTTTCATAACTAATTAATTAAGTTAATGCATTAAACTGACAGCCCTAATATATATATAAAATGTATGATTTTTATTTCTGGAAAACAAGATGAAAATACCCATTGAGAAATTTTTTTTTTGGTGCACATTGAAAATTGTATATTATTTTATACAATTTTCCCCCATATTTTGGGAAAATAGGATACCGTCAACCATTCATAGCTAATCTTTTGTGTTATGTCAATATTGTTAAATAATAAATATACCAATATTGTGCAATTCAATTTTAATCATGTTTAATGGAAATAAGTGTTAATTATTTTCAAAAGTCAACTATCAACAATTATGTAACAATTAATTAACATTTTCATATTATCATATTATATTATATTTAAAAATACGTTTGTAATATTTTCACACCAAAAGTATGTATTTTTAGGAAACATTTCACATATTTTGGTGAAAAGTAAGATTGTCAGCCATTCAAAGCTAGTCTGTAAGGCGAAAAACACACACAGCATTTGCTTAGCGTGCACTCATTTATTTATTTTTAGCCAAAATCAAAGTCAGAATGATGTTCACAAATGCATGTGTATGTGTATGTGTATTATTTTAAAATTATATTATATCAAATTATATATATTTTCTACAACAATAATAATAATAATAAATAATAAATTTACTGGTCGTAAGTCACTATACGGTGCTATATGTATGTTATAAAAAAAATTATGTTTTCTGATAAAGCATACACACACAAGCATACAAACATGAGGTCCAAAAAGGGAACAACATTATGGTACAATCAAATATATAGAAGTAGGTGGAAACAAAATAATGTAAGAGTTGTCAAAGATAAATATACCTGATACATGAGATACTAAAGGGGATTCAAATCAATAGTTCACAGTGGCTACATCTTGAAAATATACAGAAAAATAGAGAAAAGAGAGAAAAAAATGTATTAAAATGAAAATGATCAAAGTACTATAATAATCAGTTTTATTCAGTTCCGTGGTATAACTCAAAGCACCATGTCATTTGTAACCATCTACCGTTGTATTGTCACCGCTGTACCGTGGTACTTTTTGGTTTAGTGATGATTCAGTAAACAGACGTTCAGATGGTTGATCTGATGTCTGGTGTGAGGGACAAGGGCAGCCCTTCACTGTTAACCTCAACCTACACACACAATGCCACTGCTGTCACAGCCGGAGATGGGTGCTCTTCACTGAGAGTGTTTGTGTGCTTGTATGTGCGAGAGCTTCTGCATGTGTGTAGTGTGTGAACAGTATTCTCAGAAGCCCTCTACCCCCAGCTGTCTGCTGTAGCTAATGATTGGTCCCAGGGGGGCTGTTGGGAAGAGGAGTGTAGAAATTGAAACAGACGTTCGAGTCCCTGCCACAACGTGTGTGGCAGCTGGGAGCGCCGCTCCGCCATTCATACGCGGGAGGGAGAGCAGACTCTTAAAGTCATGAATATCAATGGTGAACACGGAGTCAGTGATGAAGCATCAACTGCCAACCTGCCGTGTTTCCAGCGAGCTTATATCACTATATCTGCTTTGTAGCGCCTAAAAGGCACTCGTGGTAAACACGGTGATCCTGGGAAAAGAATAAGCCCTTAAGTGGTGGTTCTATGCTACCACTTTAGAGCACCATTGAGGTTTTGTTTAATATTATATGATGTCTAATGATAATACAGTTTAATTCATTTAGGTACTATGAACAATAATGTTTATTATTTTATCATTTATACACCATTTAAAAAAATAAATGTAATAATATTATTATGTATAGGCTACATGTATGTATGTAATTGTTTGTGTGTATAAATATATATATATATATATATATATATATATACACGCACACTAAAAAAGAAATTAAAATAATTTT
>NW_015505449.1:1055487-1058233 GCF_001515645.1 Sinocyclocheilus grahami | reverse complement strand
CATCACCTGTCCAGTACAGTCCCAACAGTGAAGCATGGTGGTGGCAGCATCATGCTGTTGGGGTGTTTTTCAGCTGCAGGGACAGGACGACTGGTTGCAATCGAGGGAAAGATGAATGCGGCCAAGTACAGGGATATCCTGGACGAAAACCTTCTTCAGAGTGCTCAGGACCTCAGACTGGGCCGAAGGTTTATCTTCCAACAAGACAATGACCCTAAGCACACAGCTAAAATAATGAAGGAGTGGCTTCACAACAACTCTGTGACTGTTCTTGAATGGCCCAGCCAGAGCCCTGACTTAAACCCAATTGAGCATCTCTGGAGAGACCTAAAAATGGCTGTCCAGCAACGTTTACCATCCAACCTGACAGAACTGGAGAGGATCTGCAACTTGGAGGAATGGCAGAGGATCCCCAAATCCAGGTGTGAAAACTTGTTGCATCTTTCCCAAAATGACTCATGGCTGTATTAGATCAAAAGGGAGCTTCTACTATATACTGAGCAAAGGGTCTGAATACTTAGGACCATGTGATATTTCAGTTTTTCTTTTTTAATAAATCTGCAAAAATGTCAACAATTCTGTGTTTTTCTGTCAATATGGGGTGCTGTGTGTACATTAATGAGGAAAAAAATTAACTTAAATGATTTTAGCAAATGGCTGCAATATAACAAAGAGTGAAAAATTTAAGGGGGTCTGAATACTTTCCGTACCCACTGTATATATATATATTAGGGCAGTAAGTCGATTACAATTTTTAATCTAATTAATTACATGATGTGTCGATTAATCTAATTAATCGCAAATTACATTTGGCTGTGAAAATACCCCAAAATACCCCCTAACAAACTATGAAATTTAAAAGAAGATAATTTGAGAAACATCTTTAATTTTTTTTCGTTCATGCAATAGAAGTCATTGGTAACCAAAACAGCTTTGTTACCAACAGTCTTCAAAATATCTTCTTTTGTTGCACAAAAGAAAGTAAGGCATTCAGGTTTGAGTGACTCTATTAAATGTCTTTATGAGTCATTCATTCATTCATTCATTGATTCGTTCAAACGGCTGATTCATTCAGGAATTCAGTAAACTGCTCTCTTTATGAATGGACCTTTGAATCATTGGTTCACACGATTCGTTCAAAACACGGATTCATTCAGAACCTAAACACCGCTGTGTTGCTTGGAGACGCACAACAATTCTGCTATGGCTTTAAAGGTAATATTTTTGTTGGCAAAACTGAGCAAAAACAGACAATATTGTGTTTAAAATATAACACAATATTAACTTCTTATTTACTGAACTGTATTTTAATCGTGTTATTTTTTCATAACTAATTAATTAAGTTAATGCATTAAACTGACAGCCCTAATATATATATAAAATGTATGATTTTTATTTCTGGAAAACAAGATGAAAATACCCATTGAGAAATTTTTTTTTTGGTGCACATTGAAAATTGTATATTATTTTATACAATTTTCCCCCATATTTTGGGAAAATAGGATACCGTCAACCATTCATAGCTAATCTTTTGTGTTATGTCAATATTGTTAAATAATAAATATACCAATATTGTGCAATTCAATTTTAATCATGTTTAATGGAAATAAGTGTTAATTATTTTCAAAAGTCAACTATCAACAATTATGTAACAATTAATTAACATTTTCATATTATCATATTATATTATATTTAAAAATACGTTTGTAATATTTTCACACCAAAAGTATGTATTTTTAGGAAACATTTCACATATTTTGGTGAAAAGTAAGATTGTCAGCTATTCAAAGCTAGTCTGTAAGGCGAAAAACACACACAGCATTTGCTTAGCATGCACTCATTTATTTATTTTTAGCCAAAATCAAAGTCAGAATGATGTTCACAAATGCATGTGTATGTGTATGTGTATTATTTTAAAATTATATTATATCAAATTATATATATTTTCTACAACAATAATAATAATAATAAATAATAAATTTACTGGTCGTAAGTCACTATACGGTGCTATATGTATGTTATAAAAAAAATTATGTTTTCTGATAAAGCATACACACACAAGCATACAAACATGAGGTCCAAAAAGGGAACAACATTATGGTACAATCAAATATATAGAAGTAGGTGGAAACAAAATAATGTAAGAGTTGTCAAAGATAAATATACCTGATACATGAGATACTAAAGGGGATTCAAATCAATAGTTCACAGTGGCTACATCTTGAAAATATACAGAAAAATAGAGAAAAGAGAGAAAAAAATGTATTAAAATGAAAATGATCAAAGTACTATAATAATCAGTTTTATTCAGTTCCGTGGTATAACTCAAAGCACCATGTCATTTGTAACCATCTACCGTTGTATTGTCACCGCTGTACCGTGGTACTTTTTGGTTTAGTGATGATTCAGTAAACAGACGTTCAGATGGTTGATCTGATGTCTGGTGTGAGGGACAAGGGCAGCCCTTCACTGTTAACCTCAACCTACACACACAATGCCACTGCTGTCACAGCCGGAGATGGGTGCTCTTCACTGAGAGTGTTTGTGTGCTTGTATGTGCGAGAGCTTCTGCATGTGTGTAGTGTGTGAACAGTATTCTCAGAAGCCCTCTACCCCCAGCTGTCTGCTGTAGCTAATGATTGGTCCCAGGGGGGCTGTTGGGAAGAGGAGTGTAGAAATTGAAACAGACGTTCGAGTCCCTGCCACAACGTGTGTGGCAGCTGGGAGCGCCGCTCCGCCATTCATA
>NW_015505449.1:1053599-1055230 GCF_001515645.1 Sinocyclocheilus grahami | reverse complement strand
ATTTTGAAGTTAGTACCAAAGATACAACCAACAATTTTGTTATATTATTTTATTAGAATTATATAATTTAATATTTAATACATTTAATATAATTATATATTTTGTGTGTGTATTTTGTAAGAAAATGTATTTATATTTACTTAAAATTCACTAGTTAATCATTTACAATTAACTAGTTAAGGTGAAAAGTGAATAAAATTGATTAGATTTTTTGATTTGAAATTGATTTGATTTGTCTTGACATTTAATAAAAAAAACTACATTTACATAGTATCCAGATACCAGTGACATTATCATTAGGACGAATGTTTCATGCGTGTCTTTGATAAAGATATAGCAACAATATTGATTGAGAATTATTGTAATTGTGTAACGAGGCTAATTGTTAAACCCTCTAATTTGTCTCTTGCCATGTGTAATTAAGCTGAAATCCCACAGTGCATTTGAGTAATCCTCCGCTTCATCATTTATTCATTACCAAGCTGTTCTTATTAAATGCCTCAATCATAATTATTAACCATATCTTATCAATAAAACAACAAATTTCATCGGTTCGCCAAATAAAACAGTCACCGTACAGAATTGTCGCAGGGAAACCGAAGTGTTAAAGGTAGCATTAGCTACACGCTAAAGTCGTCGGTGCCTACGGCGGATCGGGTGTCTGTAGTTTATCCTCCTGTACCCCCTGCACAGCCTCCATCTCTCTCTCTTTAAAGAGCATGCTAGCCTCGCGATCCCTCAAGGTAAACCCCCAAATTACGCCTAATGTTCTACACAGGCTAATGGTTGTTGGTGCCATTAGAATATGCGTTATTTGGCTCCGTGGGTTTCAGACATTCCCAGACCCGAGCGTCGTCGCACACACACACACACACACACACACACACACACACATTTGCACGCGCACACACTCTTATACACCCCAGGCCTGTGGAGATGAATGGAGTTTGCAACACTACAATGAGCTTTTGATGCCAAGACAATGGAGGAGGCTTCCCACATGTGTGTTTCTGAGGGCCGCTAACAATATAGGGTCCACTTTGCCAGGCCCTTCTGCCCCTGGGCTGGTCGGGGGGTTGTGGGTAATGGTGTCCCGAGGGTGCCCAAAAATGATGTCGAAGTGTCATGAAGCTCAGAAAGATGGCCGTGGCTTCCCTACTGGCACCCCCTTTTCTTACCGCGTCACAGAAACACACTAGCGTGGGGCGGCAGGTTAATATCGCTTCTATAAAATCACCTTACACCCAACCCAACCTCTCTTGTGCTCGTGTGGCGTCTCCTATTACAGCGTTGGTCCTCGGGCAACAGCAAATCATCATTTGTTACTCATGTGCACGTCCCCTTCTCGTCAAGCTAATAGAGGTGAAACGGAGGTGTGGTCCAGCTCTTGTTTTCCTCAGTGGTTGTGGATCTTCACTTGTCTTGTAAAATGTGGTGGAAGCGAGTAACCAGGGTCCAAAATTAAGAAAAATCCTCAGTCGAGCAGTAACCTTGTTTATGAGATGACAACATAATATGTGATCAGCTGTGTTTTCAAACAAATTAGTATCTCAGTTTTGCTAGGAAGCCACCATTTTTTGGTTTTTATATTATTGTTTTGTGTGTGTGTGTGTGTGTGTGTGTGTGTGTGT
>NW_015505449.1:1038945-1052489 GCF_001515645.1 Sinocyclocheilus grahami | reverse complement strand
GCCTCCATCTCTCTCTCTTTAAAGAGCATGCTAGCCTCGCGATCCCTCAAGGTAAACCCCCAAATTACGCCTAATGTTCTACACAGGCTAATGGTTGTTGGTGCCATTAGAATATGCGTTATTTGGCTCCGTGGGTTTCAGACATTCCCAGACCCGAGCGTCGTCGCACACACACACACACACACACACACACACACACACATTTGCACGCGCACACACTCTTATACACCCCAGGCCTGTGGAGATGAATGGAGTTTGCAACACTACAATGAGCTTTTGATGCCAAGACAATGGAGGAGGCTTCCCACATGTGTGTTTCTGAGGGCCGCTAACAATATAGGGTCCACTTTGCCAGGCCCTTCTGCCCCTGGGCTGGTCGGGGGGTTGTGGGTAATGGTGTCCCGAGGGTGCCCAAAAATGATGTCGAAGTGTCATGAAGCTCAGAAAGATGGCCGTGGCTTCCCTACTGGCACCCCCTTTTCTTACCGCGTCACAGAAACACACTAGCGTGGGGCGGCAGGTTAATATCGCTTCTATAAAATCACCTTACACCCAACCCAACCTCTCTTGTGCTCGTGTGGCGTCTCCCATTACAGCGTTGGTCCTCGGGCAACAGCAAATCATCATTTGTTACTCACGTGCACGTCCCCTTCTCGTCAAGCTAATAGAGGTGAAACGGAGGTGTGGTCCAGCTCTTGTTTTCCTCACTGGTTGTGGATCTTCACTTGTCTTGTAAAATGTGGTGGAAGCAGGTAACCAGGGTCCAAAATTAAGGAAAAATCCTCAGTCGAGCAGTAACCTTGTTTATGAGATGACAACATAATATGTGATCAGCTGTGTTTTCAAACAAATTAGTATCTCAGTTTTGCTAGGAAGCCACCATTTTTTGGTTTTTATATTATTGTTTTTTGTGTGTGTGTGTGTGTGTGTGTGTGTGTGTGTATCACTTATATTTGTGACCCTGGACCACAAAACCAGTATTAAGTCGCTGGGGTATATTTGTAGCAATAGCCAAAAAAACATTGTGTGTCAAAATTATCGATTTTTCTTTTATGCCAAAAATCATTAGGACATTAAGTAAAGATCATGTTCCATGAAGATATTTTGTAAATTTCCTACCGTAAATATATAAAAACTTAATTTTTGATTAGTAATATGCATTGCTAAGGACTTCATTTGGACAGCTTTAAAGGCGATTTTCTCAATATTTAGAATTTTTTGCACCCTCAGATTTCAGATTTTCAAATAGTGGTATCTCAGCCAAATATTGTCCTATCATAACAAACCATACATCAATGGAAAGCTTATTTATTCAGATGATGTATTAATCTCAATTTCGAGAAATTGACCCTTATGACTGGTTTTGTGGTCCAGGGTCATATTTAACTAATATATTATTTAAATGTATATTTTATGTGTTGTTGTTGTACATATATATATCATTTTAATTAGTATTAATAATACTAATAAGATATATAAATAAAAAATGAATATAAATGTATATAAAATAATAACAATAATATAAATAAAATAATTGTTGTATATTTTGCCAAAAAAACAAGTCAGAAAAAGCCTGTGATGAAAAACACACTATAGCATTAGCGTGCACATTTATTTCAATTGAACCAAAATCAAAGTCAGAATGATGTTTGTGTGTATAATAATAATAATAATAATGTATAAAATGTATGATGTGTTTTTATTGTTACAATATTAAATGCAGTAAATAAATAAAAATGTAAAATATTAATATATATATAATAGTTAATAATAAAATATATAATGTTAATAATATATATATATATACAGTATATATAGTGTATAAAATTACAAAAATAGTATTTATAAACAAATATGTATTATTATTATTGTTTTATATTTGTTTAATATGTGCAATAAAATACATAGTTTATATAAAGTTTAATAAAATAAGAAATCTAAAAAAAAAAAAAGTTGTAAAAATGTTTGTAGAATTTGACTCAGACTGTAAGGATTTCAGGTAATCAGGTATTCTAGTATTGGTTTAACTTCATGTCTGTTTTTCTTCCTTCAGCCAATGGGATGGCAGATCCTCTCAGCTCCGCCCCTGGCATGAGCAGCGCCACCAGTCCCAAACTTGAGCCTCCACCATCACCTCATGCCAACCGCAAGAAACACAGACGGAAAAAGAGCACAGGCATCACCAAACCAGACGGCCTTTCTGCAGGGAATGAAGGTAAAGGGACACAAAACTGTACAAGTTTGTGTTTGTACAAAAAAATGACCATGTACCATATCGCTTGTATCTCACTGTCCCATTGGTAACAACAAATCAACACAAACACCAGTAGTTTTTGGGCATCAGTAACTGTTTCAGCAGTTGTAGGCTTGTCTTAGTGACAAAATGCTATAAAAAAAAAGGTCCAATTGGCCTGTGGCTAATAAAATAAATTAATCTTTTTCTGAATTAGTAAATGCTTCCATTTGATCCATTGTTCTGTGCCACATGCAACAGAGAAGACCACTTGAGTTTTATTGCCCGTCCCAATGACAAATACAGTCTCCTAATTGGTTGTTATTGAGGAAACAATAGCGCTTCCCTCAGGCTGTTTTGTTGCCAATAGGCCAAATCCATCAACTAGATGGACGCTGTCCATCAATGACGTTGACACAGACACTTCCTTAAAAAATGGGTTTTTTTGGATAACCATTTTATAAATCCACCTAGAGCCAGTGTACATCTTTGAAGTCACAAAAAGACCATAATCGAGCATTAAATGATAATGTCTGTAGGTGCTCTAAAGACAGATTCTGTCAACATTTTCATAGCTTTTCCCCTCATCATGCTCTTCTGGATCACGTCCGTTTTAGCTGCGACCAGGATCAAGTTTAATTGTGTTTTTGCATGAGCTGAAATCGCCTCAAATGATCCAGCGCCACTATTGTGACTGTTTTATTCGTTTTAAATGTGTATGGATGACATTACAAGCTCAAGGGATCGCAAACGTGGTCATTTCCCATTGCAGCAGGAGTTAAAGACATTCTTAGCGCTCGTTCAGTCTCATTACGCAGACAGTTCCTCAAGAATACGAGGGCTAACCTCTGATTTTCTTAAGCTTGGCTTGGTCATCTGGCAGAATAGCAGCGGCTGAATGTGTGTGCGGACGCAATTTCCTACGAACTTCCATCATGAACGTTGTTTTTTGCCTCTGTGCAGTCGGAAAGGTTCTATTAGTGTGTGCGTGTCTGTTCTGGTGAGTGCATGCAGAATACAGACATATTGCTTAAGTATGAGAATCACTCACATGGAGCAAGTTGTATCTGCTGAAGGCAGAGGAGTGGGAGAGATGGGAGGGGTGGAGGGGGGCGCTTGGATCCTTGAATAAATTGCTATCAGTTTATCTCATTTGTTAATGTATTTAAATGTTAAATATTTCATAAATTTATTTTAATTATGTTTTTATTTTTGTAGTCTAGTGAACATTTAGTTATTATTGTGGCAGAAAATAAAACAATAAACAATTTAAAACAATTTGTATTGACTCTGCCTATCGATTATCAGACATCTGAACATATAAATAATCAGTATATAAAAAAGCAATATTGAACGATCTCTGATAATAAACAAATCAAGGCCTAATCAGCTTCTTAATTCCCCTTTGCCCTAAATACAAAGTATTTAGTCCTATCTTTTTTTTTTTTTTACTTCGAAATCTATATATATATTGTTTTTATACTGGTATAAGGATGTCCAGGTGGCATTACTTGTTTTGATCCTTCAGGCTGATAAATACACTTGCCCGGTTTCAGGCAGCAGCAAATGAAGCTTCATGTGTTTTTGGACCAGTGGTGTTGGTTCCTTGAAGCCCTGTGTCTCTGTTAGACCTTTTAAAGAAGATAAATGCGACTGCATGTATATATTTGTAAATTCATGTACATCAGATGATTGTTGGGGAGTGTTTATGTCTGCATTTACCTTCAGTTCATTGTCTGAAGTGTCGTGTGTGTGTGTGTGTGTGTGTGTGTGTGTAAAGGGTGTTATTGTTTACACTGTGTGTGTGTCTGATGGAGATGGTGTGTGCGTTCTCGCCTCCTCAGTGTTTGGCCTGTATCCCCCCCAGGCCTGTGTCAGTAATGGGCGCATGCTGATTGCTCTAATACAGGTTAGGAATATTGCCTTTAATGATGTGTAAAATGAGCAAACGCCGCCACTGACATTTACAGATGGCACAGGCAGGTCTGGTTCCTCCCAGCTGCCCGTTAATTCTTAGACACCAGCTAGCATCTCTATAGGCCCAGACCTGTTTCGTGTACTAGAGCACATGTGTTAGATTCAAGATTGTCACCTATTGGAGTTCGTAAAGCAACACACACACACACACACCTTGACTTAAACCCCTTGCGGCTGATTTGATGGATTTGTGGTCGCGTGGCCGCATGCTCTGACAGAATAGCAATCGGGTCACACTGGCAGGTCCAGATGTGGTACTGGAGCAGGCGTCTGACCCAGAGGGCGTTTGGACTAGAATCATCTGCTTTCATTAGATGGGATGCACTTGAGCAAATGTTGGCAATTCCTTTTCCTCTCCTTCGTTCTCACTCTCTGTGCTAATTTGCTTAGATTTTTTGTGTATTCGTGTTGCTGAAGTAGATCTCACCTTAAAGATCAAAATCTTTAGTGTTTAGTGTTGCAATAAAGGTTACTGGTCTTATTGTGCGTGATTTTTCAGTACATATTATTCAAAAGAAAAAAATGCTTTATTCCGGATGGGTGCAATCAAGTCCCACCCTTCTTTTTTGAAAGAAATTAATACTGTTTTTAAGCAAGGATGCATTAAATTGATCAAAAGTGACAGCAAAGATTTCTATTTCAAATAAATGCTGTTCTTTTGAACGTTCTATTCATTAAAGAATCCTGAAGAAATTGTTCATGGTTTCCACAAAAATTTTAAGCAGCGCAACTGTTTTCAACATTGATAATAATAAGAAATGTTTCTTGGGCAGCAAATCAGCATATTAGAATGCTTTCTGAAGGATCATGTGACACTGAAGACTGGAGTAATGATGCTGAAAATTCAGCTGCGCATCACAGGAATAAATTACATTTTAAAATATATTCGAATAGAAAACCGCTATTTTAAATTATAATAATATTTCGCAATATTACAGTTTTTACTGTATTTTGAATCCAATAAATTAAGCCTTGGTGAGGATCCGAGCATTCAAAAAAATGTAACAAATCTTTCCAACCCTAAGCTTTTGAACAGTAGCGTATAAGCTGAAATAATCTGTGTGTCTGAATGTGACTGCGGTATGAATAGAAACATGAATGAAAGATCGCAAGGGCCAGGAGGAGAGGAGTAGAGAAAGACTGTGCTTTTAGATGTTGTTATCTTTCTTTTATTGTAGCGTATTAATTAAGGTAAGTTGTTTCTGCCCTCTTTGCCTCCAGTCTTTCAGATTGGATTTTAACTGGATGTAGTCAGGCAGAACCTGCGCTGCTCCGTCTCATTACTGCTAATTTCTGAGCACCAGTGGCTGATTGGGAGCTTGTGTTATTGCACATTTTATATTAACAAACCTTAGAGTCTTTGGGTAGTTTTTTTTTTTTTTTTTTTTTGATAAAATGCTTTCTTTTTTACTTTAATGCAGTGCATTTTCACTTTTATTTTCTCAGACCTTCACTACACTTGGGACATTTTTCTTATTTTAGAATAAGAGAAAGTCATCAGTACTGTGAAATAATGCTTATGAAAGTACAGAGAACAACCAACGAATGTTATTTAAAATTAAATTAAAACTCTCGTATGTTTGAGCTGCTTTGTCTAGATTCGGATTATTCTGGACGTTCACTCAACCAGCTGCAGTGCATCCTGGGATTCTTTTAAAGAGTTTTGACACAGTTTGTTGACATGTTTTTCCTCCAAATTAAAAATGTAAAAAATTAAGTATTTAAAAAAAAAAAGAAACAAATTTGAAGTATTTTTTACTGAAGTTAAATATCACAAGCCTTTGGATCACATGCATATTACGATAATGCTACTATAAATTCAGTCAAGTGTTCAAACTTTTGTCTGGTTTTGGTAGTATATGTCTAGTTTCACAATAGGCACGTTTCCATTACAGATTTATGCGAAACTTTGGCGATATTTTATAAATGTTGATAAAAAAGTATTGCGAAATGACGGCATTTCCATTAACCCATGTTATGCAACTAAAGCGTCATTTTTTCCTCTCGCGATAAGTCATGGCAACGGATTTTGGCTACACTAGCCATTATATTTAATCGAAGGCGGCGTATGTGTGTATCTTGACAGAAGCAGCGCGGAGAGCAGCTTTTGGGACGTACCGTGGCGTGACTGGTAACACAAGCGTTGACTAGAGTGGCTGCGACCAGCTCCGGTGGCCGTTTCGGAGCTGTAACCCGCCGCAGACGTGTGCAGTGTAAATAGTCTAAGCATTAATGGCAGGGAAAGCCCCTTATACTTGAGAGCAACCACATATGAAGTGTTTCTTGGAGGTTATAGTACATTGAAGAATGATCATATGACTTTTTACGTACGCCATGTGACCTGGTAATGCGAAAAAAACGTTTCCATTGCAGTTTTGCGAAATATTTATTTTTCAAATTGTCTGAAAAACCACCTCATGCGAGCGTAAAAACTTTTTTGTGATATATGGGCGTTTTTGCTAAATTAACGCGTTTCTATTAAGTGTATTTTCAATTCGCAATTTCAATTTACGCAATTTGAAGGGTAATGGAAACGCAGTTAATGATTTAATGGCTTTTGTACTTTTATTTGCTTTTAGTGAAAAACTGTAACGTGTGTATATATATATATATATATATATATATATATATATGTATGTATGTAAAATATTTGAAGCCTAACATTTGAATTTGTTCATTAGTCTATTTTTCTTTTTCTTTTTTTAAAGGTCAAATGATTTTCTTTTTATTGCAATGAACTGCTGTTAATTTGGATGTGAATTACTATATTATCACCACTGTATTTTATGAGCAGAGAGGTATAGAATGTGTTTCAAAACCCGTGAACCTGTCTAGACCGCGTTTTGGTGCATTATAAGTACATTCAAATTCTAAGTAGGAAGCTCTATAAATTTAGCAGTAAATTTGGTCTCTCCTTTGTATTCAAAGAAATATTACCGAAATAACAATTACTGTTATTTTGTATGCTGTTTAACAATTAATGCACAAAATGAATGTTGCTTAGCTTTTTTTTCTCTGTGGTTTCAAGCTGCTGACATCAGAAACACAGTTGTTTTTTTTGTGAATAATTCCATATTGAAATTACCTGTTGTAATGGCAAATTTATCAGATGGCCAGCCAACAGAATAATTGTCTGTGTTCAGATGCAGAGGTGTATAATCACTGGACAGTGCAATGCCAGATAATTGTGTTGCTGTTCATAATAGCAGGCGAGAAATTAAATCACGACAGCCAAAATGTTATCCAAATACAATATATTCCCTTCTGTGATACTAAAATACAAAATATGTGCCATTTGCACGATCTACTTATTACTAAAATCAAAAGTAAATATTTACTTTTGCTTTCATTTGTGCTAAAAATGAAATGCGTTCCCTTATTTTGACCACATTCTGGAAAATACTACTAAAGTAGTTCCATCGACCTTTGTGCAACATATTTATCCATGTGTATTGTGCATCCCGTCTTACATTTGTGGTTGATTTCCAGCAAAAAGAAGCATGAAATGTAAACAAAGCAGAGAGATCAACTGGGGCGACAGACCTTCACCCTTTAGTCCTTGATTTAGACACAAAGCTGCTGGATCTGTATTGATCTCTGACCTGGAGTCAAGTCCCGTGAATAAATCGGATAATTGAGGAGGGTGTCAAACTAATTGGATTGTTGCCGTTCGCTTGAGGCCATGCGCTCCGCTGATGGGAACGGGAGTCTTTGCCAATGATATGCATGTGTTTGGGTCATCATATGCAGATTATGGATCGGCGATGAGAGGAGATACAGATTTATATGCTTTACATTCAAGATAAACGCTCAACATTGCATCTGAATTTAAAGTTATGTGTGTAGTTTGTATTAGTGATGGCAGAAATGTGTCATCTGGTAGAGACTTTAAAGTTTTGTTTCTACAATGTACCAACTAATCTTCATTTGTTATGAATAAACTTATCCTTTGGTTTTATATCCATTAAGTTCCAAATAAACATGATAAAGTAGCTTTAATTTGTAAAATCCAAAAAGTCAGCATTAAATGCATTGAATAATATATAAAAGGAATAATATGAATATAAATGAGTTTATATTATATAGTTATATAATAGTTAGTGAAAGGTTTATATTCATATTCATTTTTTATTATATTTTTATATATTATTTCATAATTCCTTGATAATTCATGATAAACATGATAAAGTAGCTTTAATTTGTAAAATCCAAAAAGTCAGCATTAAATGCATTGAATAATATATAAAAGGAATAATATGAATATAAATTAGTTTATATTATATAGTTATATAATAGTTAGTGAAAGGTTTATATTCATATTCTTTTTTTATTATATTTGTATATATTTTTTCATAATTCCTTGATAATTCATGATACATTTTCTAAAAATGAGACCTAAATAGAGTTTATATTATATAGTTATATAATAGTTAGTGAAAGGTTTATATTCATATTCTTTTTTATTATATTTGTATATATTTTTTCATAATTCCTTGATAATTCATGATACATTTTCTAAAAATGAGACCTAAATAGTGTGCTAATAATCATTATTATATTATATTTTATATTATTTCCCTGTTAAGTAAATATTGAAAAAATTGGACCTTATTAATGTGCTAATAATCATTTTATTATATTAATTATATATTATATTATATTATCCTTGCTAACCCTGTTAAATATATGTATATTTTAAAAAAAATAATAAAAATCTCACAATGTAGAGGATAAATTTACCAAAAAAAAAAACTGGGGTTGGCACATGACCTTGATAATTCATGATAATTTCTGTAAACGTGAGACCTCAGTAATGTGCTAATGATCATTTACGGTGGGCGTCAATAAATGGTGTTATGTTGTGCGTTTTTAATACTAATAAACAGCCTTTTTTCTGTAGAACAACTGCAGTAATTGAACTTATTATGGCCTCATGCAGCTTCATCGGCCGTAATACTCGCGTGTGCAATCATCGTCCCGTACATATCAAAAGTAATCATGGTTTTGAACTGAATATTGAGCAAATTGCAGAAATGATGGTCTGTTTTTCACCTCTCGCCCCTCATTTGAGCTCGGTAGAAACATTGCAGTACCTCGCGTGTGTTTTTGCGATGTGGAAATTACTGTGACCAGAATGATTAACCCACATTATATTCTATTTAGGCAGCTGCAATAATAATGAGTCTTCACTGGTAATGAGATAAGTACTCTAATGGATGTATTTACCTTTTTAATCACTTGGATTTTACGATGCTGATGAACAACAGAAACTGACACTAATCGCAGATACCCATAATGCACCTTGGATATTGGCCATTTAAATGTTTGCATTTTCAGCCTTTAGTGAAGATGATCTCGAACTTGGAAATAATGGTATTTATGTTTTTGTTTCTTTAATCTGCAATTTCATTCATTTTTTTTTTATAATTTGATTATTATTTTTAAATCTGTCAGTATCAGACATACTCTTTACCAAATTGAACAATCACTTTGTGTCCAAACTCATCTCACGTTTGGTGTGTTTCAGAGCAAGAGGAGTCATTTGAGTTCATCATCGTGTCCCTGACGGGTCAGATGTGGCACTTTGAGGTGTCCACGTATGAGGAGAGAGAACTCTGGGTTCAGGCCATTGAGAGCCAGATATTTGCCAGTCTACAGTCCTGTGAGAGCAGCAAGAACAAGGTAAGATGATATTATGTTTATTTAGATACTGTGGAAATAGGTTAATATGCCTTATGTATCCTTCTGCTCTTTTCAAACGGTGACATCTGAATTATTATGCCACGTAGTCTCGATTAGGAAGCCAGAGTGATGCAGTGGTCATCCAGTCCATCAGGAACATGAGGGGAAACAGCTTCTGTGCAGACTGTGACGCCCCCAGTGAGTAAAACATTGTGACGGCACCCATTTCTGGACATGAAGCTAGATTCATTTTATTAGACATTTTATCATATGTTTGTCTTTTCCTTTGCTGTATAGTGTCATGAGGTATAATGTGATAAAGTACTGTAAAATAAAATTAAAATCATTTTAATAATTTTTTTGTTGGGTAGTTTCACCCACATTAAAATAATAAAAATAAAATAATTAAAAATAATAAAATTAACTTAGATAATTTAAAATAACTTTTAAGACATTTTTTCTATTTTTGTTGGGTAGTTTCACCCTCATTAAAATAATACAAATAATATTAAAGTAATTAAAATAATAAAATAAAAAACTTTTATTAAAATTCATTTGAATAATTAAATGAAAATAATTGTTCTATTTTTGTTGAGTAGTTTTACTCACATTACAATAATAAAACATAATTAAAAAATAACATACAATTTAAAATGAATATTAAATAACTTTAATAATTTAATAAAAATACGTTTTCAATTGTCTCTCAGATCCGGACTGGGCCAGTCTGAACCTTGGCGCTCTGATCTGTATCGAGTGCTCTGGGATGCACAGGAACCTGGGCACCCATCTGTCCCGCGTACGGTCTCTGGACCTGGACGACTGGCCTGTGGAGCTCAGCATGGTGATGATGGCCATCGGGAACGCCATGGCCAACAGCGTATGGGAGGGCTGTGTGGAAGGATACATCAAACCTGGGGTGGACAGCACCAGGTGAGTCATCTGTCCACAGCATTAGCTGGTAGCCTTGAAAACAAGATTTTAAGTCAAAAAATCATCATGACAAGATCCTTTTCTCCCAGCCCCTATGAATTGAAGTCATGTTTAGAATAGTTTTGTTAACTAATAAAATCTATTTATTTTTGGTTTTGTGTTATTAGCCAAGTTTCCATCCAGTTTATTAGCAACTTTCCTTTCTATTGTGCACAAGCTTAAAAACAAACTTCAAAGGCTGCAATTTGATTAGATATATGCACTACATGTTTCAGAGTGAAACGTGGCACTGTGTTGTTTTACACGTGAGCAGGTCATAATCTGGTGTTTTCAGTGTCTCAAAGCGGCTGGGTTTACAATACTGTAAATGCTGCTGCACATGAACTCTATCTCTGCATCTGTTTGTGAGTTTGGGACACTTATTACATGCATTTGATAATGCAATAAGTGCTTATTGTCAACAAAATAGAAGCTTTAAAGGCTTCCTGCATATTTCCGCCAGAATAAAATCTTGATGTTATTCTGAGGTTTAACATTTAAAAAAATAAATTACAACAATCATAAATATTAGTATTGGCGTAAAATTATTTTTGTTATTATTATTACTAAACAAAAATTTACAGGGAAGAATTAAAATAGTAATCTCTTATTTTGTTAAATTTTTTTAATTAATAGTAATAATGATGATAATAACCATTATTATTATTATTGTTTTAGAATAATATAATATAATATGTGTATATATATATATTTAATGTATTTATATATATGTACATGTATATGTATATGTGTGTGGCTGTACATACACTTATGTAGTTGTTTTTTGGTGTTCGGCTTAGTGTTATGTTAGAATCATTATTATACCTTTTGTTCTTTTAATATTTTTGAATTGTTTTTAGCTTTATTTTTTTGTTTTCATTTAAATGTTTTAGTTTTGAAATGTTGTTGTATGCCTTTGTCATTTTTATTTAATTTCTTTTATTTTCTTAAAAGCTTTTAGCTTTCAGTTTTAATTACTTTTTCTTATTTGTGTATGTTTGAATTGATTTTTAGCTTTATTTTTTTGTTTTCATTTAAATGTTTTAGTTTTGAAATGTTGTTGTATGCATTTGTCATTTTTAATTTATTTAATTTTCTTAAATGTGTGTATATATATATAGTATTTATAGAGTTTTAGCTTTTAGTTTTAATTACTTTTTCTTATTTGTAAGTCGCTTTGGATAAAAGCGTCTGCTAAATGACTAAAAGTAAAAGTAATATAATTTTTGGCTAAATTGTGCAGCTCTAAAACAAGCACAGCAAACCTGGAGCTTTTTTTTAAATTGCGTTATAAATTGGAATTTTATCAGAACAATCACAATTTGTAGTCAATTTGAATAATGTTTGTACTTCTTAATCATGTTCTATAAATGTTTTATGAATTAAACGCTCAAAGAAAGCTTTGTTTTGCGTAGTCAGACATTAAACATGGCGGCTGTAAGTATTTAAGAAAGTGAAGTGTAGTATTTGAAGATTGGGCTCTTTGTTCAGGATGTGAAAGCATATTCAATAAGCATTACATCCAGTGTCAGTTAAATGATCAATGACTGGATTGTGTCAGAGTCTTCACCCAGTCATCGCTCCATTAGTGCTGTTTGAAGAAGATGAGATGTTTCAGGAGATAATAGGGTCCATAGACCATTTTCTGGAGCTGCTCACCTGCTCCGCTTCCAGGCGATGTCTCGAGGTGTTTCCCCCCTTTAAGCCTGACACACTCGCTCACATTCCCAATCTGTCTAATGACCTGGAGAAAAGAGTGTTTTTGGTGGCAATTAAGGACACTATTACAGTCCCAAACCGCTCCCCTTGGGGCTGAACTGATAGCTCTCGATGGCTCTGACAGCTATCCATCACTCAGAGGGGTATATCAGTCACTCCTGAGGGTATGAATCCCGTCAGACACCTTCACACCGCCTGGCCTGTGCTTTGGTCTAGTGCATCATAATGCAGGATTTATTGTAATGCTGCTGAACTCTGTCTTGTGCCTTTATCTGTTAGATCAGGCTGAGACATGCTGTTGGAATGGCAGTATCCAGCACATAATTCATCATGCATGTTTATGTTACAGATGTGAATGATGCCTAAAAGGGTGTGGCTTGTTGAGGAGAGTTCTGCTTTTACTTTACAGTGACTGAACTTTGCCTAGTGCATGGATGATTTATGAATGATTTTTGCCTAGTGCATGATTAAACAGGTCAGAGAAATCCCACAGTTTTAAACCGAAGGAGGCCATGTCGAGAGACTACAATATTATTGAGATATGAGAATGGAAAACCACCTGGCAGCCATCTAAAACTCCTTAGCAACCACATAGCAGCAAAATAAAAACACTCATAACACCTTAGCAACTGCATAGCAACACCCTGGCAACCACCTACAATGCTCTATCACCATGGTGACCAGCGCCACTCAGATTTTCTAAATCTAGTTTTACGCTATAGCCAATAACCAGTATGATGACTTTATGATATGAATTTTTTACATTTTTAATTTATTTAGATTTTTTATTTTTTATTTTTGTTCAAACCAAATGTGCTTTGAGAAAACCACATTTAAAGGTGCTATATAAAATCAAGTTGTATTTATTTATTTTTTTATGTATTTAAGGCTGGTATTATAAATGTATTCTGTTTTTATGAGGTCTGGTAATTGTATATTATATTCCTTTTTTCATGTATTA
>NW_015505449.1:1032988-1038929 GCF_001515645.1 Sinocyclocheilus grahami | reverse complement strand
TATATGTATGTATGCTGATATGGCAATAAAAATAAAGTAGATGAGTAAAGTTTGTAGAAAAAGTCTAGCCAGAAAGTTTGAAGTAGTTTTAACAGCTTGCAGTCTGAAAGTTTTCAGTTTGAAGTAGTTTGAATGTTAAAATAGTTTTAAAGATTAAAGTTTGAATGTTTTCAAGGCAATACAGTCTATCAGAAAAATAGATATAAAACATATTGCTAGGGTACCTGGGGTGGTTGCTAGGCTGTTTCTAGCATGACAACCATGTTGCTAACATGTTTTTAGCATGATTAGCATGTTGCTACTGTGAATAGCATGTTACTAACATGTTGCTAGCATGATTAGCATGTTTCTAACATGGTTAACATGTTGCTAGCATGCTTAACATGTTACTAGCATGTTTTTACCATGATTAGCAAGTTACTAGCATTTTGCTAGCATGATTCTAGCATGATTAGCATGTTGCTAGCATAATGCTAGCATGTTTCTAACATGATTAGCCAGTTACTAGCATGTTGCTATCATGGTTAGCTTGTTACTAGTGTGTTGTTAGCATAGGGCTGGACAATAATTCAATATCAATATGTATCGCGATATAATTTTTTTCAATAACGGTTATATGATTTTTAAACACATTTCCGATATACATTACCAGTGTTTCCCATACATTGATTTATTTGTGGCGTTTGACTTCGTTGAATAAACATGAGCACTGCACGTTTCAAAATCAAAACGAAGCACACTTGTTTCAATCTATAAGAATAATCAGCCTACACTACCGTCGAAAGTTTTTGAACAGTAAGATTTTTAATGTTTTTTTTTTGTTTTGTTTTTAAGAATTCTCTTCTGCTCACCAAGGCTGCATTTATTTGATCCAAAGTACAGCAAAACAGTAACATTTTGTATTATTTTTACTATTTAAAATAACTGCTTTCTATTTGAAAGCAGTTATTTTAAATCTTCAGAAATCATTCTAATATGCCAATTTGCTGATTATCAATATTTAAAACAGTTGAGAACATTTTTTTTGATGAATAGAAAGATCCAAAGATCAGCATTTATCTGAAATAAAAAGCTTTTATAACATTATACACTATTCCATTCAAAAGCTTGGTGTCAGTATAATTTTGGGGGGGAAAGAAATTATGGAAATTTTATTTAGAGCTGCAATTTTATTTTATTTTTAATACTTTTATTTAGCAAGGATTATTTAAATTGATCAAGAAGATTATAATGTTACAAAATATTTCTATTTCAGATAAATGCTGTTCTTCTGAACTTTCTATTCATCAAAGAAACCTGAAAGAAATCTACTCATTTGTTTTCAACATCATAATAATACATGTTTTTGAGCAGCAAATCAGAATATTAGAATGATTTCTGAAGGATCGTGTGACTGGAGTAATGATACTAAAAATTCAGCTTTGAAATCACAGGAATAAATTATATTTTCAAATAGAAAGCAGTTATTTTAAATAGTAAAAATATTTCAAAATGTTACTGTTTTTGCTGTATTTTGGATCAAATAAATGCAGGCTTGGTGAGCAGAAGAGAATTCTTTAAAAAACATTAAAAATCTTTCTGTTCAAAAACTTTTGACTGGTAGTGTGTATGTCAGCATATAGTTTGATATAAGGTGAACATTATTTGTGCTGTTTTTTTTCTTAAATATTATATAGTTTTATAGAAGGAGGTTTCATAGACTTGGAAAATTCATTTTGCAGAATCTGTTGTGGGTGTTCTTGCCAGTTTTTATGAGGCTTTTTTTAATAGTGTTCATATCGATATCGGAATTATATCGTACCGACCAAAATTAAGAAATATATTGTGATATAAATTTTGGCCATATCGTCCAGCCCTATGTTAGCATGATTCTAGCATGATTAGCATGTTGCTAGCATGATTAGCAAGTTATTAGCATGTTAACAGCATGTTGCTAGCATGTTTCTAGCATGATTAGCATGTTAATAGCATGTTGCTAGCATTATTAGCAAAGTCACTAGCATGTTGCTAGCATGATTAGCAAGCTATTAGCATGTTGCTAGCACAATTAGCAAGTTACTAGCATGTTTGCTAGCTTGTTTCTAGCATGATTAGCAAGTTACTAGCATGTTGCTAGCCTGTTTCTAGCATGATTAGCATGTTAACATGATTAGCAAAGTTACTAGCATGTTGTTTGCACGTTTCTATGCTGATACAGTTAAAACCAGCTAAAACCAGTTAATTCCGTAAACAAAAAAACCTGCTAAAACCAGCTTAGGCTGGTTGCCTAGTCTCAGCTGGTTTAAGTTGAAAATATCTGGGTAAAGCTTGGTTGGTCTTTTAGCAGGTCTCATAGCTTGACCAGCCTGGCCAGCTAAAAAGTTGCCAAATCCACTTTAAAACCAGCTTGGGAGACCAGCCAAAGCAGCCAATCAGCTTAGGCTGGTTTTAGCTGTTTTTTCAGTAGGGAGTTTTTAAGCTTTGCTATGGCAGTAGACAGCTTAAAAACACCATAAGTCTCATTGTATAAAAGTTTTCACACCCTCAAATGAAAGTCTATGAGATTTTAGGTGGTTTTGATAGTCTGGTTTACGAAAACCTATACGTTGGATCAGTTAGAAAGCATATAGCACACCGAGTCAGACTAGTCTGACGGTCTGACCCGAGTTTGGTGGTTGTAGCTTGAAAGCTCTAGGAGGAGATAGTGTTTAAATTTTGGCTCAGAAGAATAATAATAAGTTTAAATAGTAGATCAGTAAGTTGGTTTTCTCAAGCCAACTTAATTAATTAATTATTTTATGAGAGCTGGCATTTTAAAAGCGTCAAAATCATTTTAGAATAATATTCAGGGTTATTACTAGGGCTGAGCGATTTTGGAAAATAATCTAATTGCAATTTCTTTTTACCAATATTGCGATTGCGATTTAATATGCAATTCTTTTTTAAAGCTCTTTATGTTCTGTATTATTCAACAAAGACCAGCTATAAATCATTGTATAGTATGACCAACACAATATTAGATAGATTAAACATAAATGTTCTTTTCTGTAGGCCAGGCCTATATGTTACGATGAAATTAGGTGATGCATGAATTGATATGAATGACATTAGAGGAAAAAACCCCTGCATCACTTGAAACATTGAAAAATAGCATAGAGAGAATAACTGTTATTATTATTATTCTATCTCTGTTATTTAGTCTGTTATTACTACACCGGATGCGAGTGGCAAAATACAGTAGAACCATTATAATCAGTGACACTCTCTACACTAGATGCGGCGCAGCGCGACCATAGACTGTATAGGGCATGACACGACAAAACCCAACATTAAACTGATGCCTTGTTCTATTTATGAAGTACCGACACAAAGTTCAAATGATTTGCAACGGTTGCTTTGTCGCGTCCAGTGTAGAGCTGTAGCGGCGCGACGCGACAACTGTAGCATCTGGTATAGACACGGCGAGTGAAGCCGAGAGCAAGATATGCCTCGTCATATTTTCTACATTTAGCTTTTGAATGACCAGCACCTGCCTGGGTCTGTGCCACTTCATCTATGGCTTTTCTCTTCGCTTTCACAAACCCATCCATCTCCCATTCTAAGTTACGTCCTTGGGCTGTTTACTGTTTTATTTCTTTTCTTTTTCTGCTGATGGCCCGCGCTCGACTTGAAGCAGCGCTGCTTAGACCGATGGGTGTGTGTCATCAGAGTACTGCGAGAGCTATAAGAGAGCGCGGACGTCTCCTTATGCTTTCTCTCGCTCGCCGTACTTTGATGTCATACACCGATCGATCTTCAAGTCGAACACACCTCTTTATTCTCGTGTGTCACGTGACCGTGTAATCGCAGCCTCTTCGCCGTTTTTTCATATCGCGATATTATCGCAAATGCAATTAATAGTTCAGCCCTAGTTATTACCATTAAGTAAAACTATTAAAAACATTTTTTCTTAATTGAAATTAAGCTGAAATAAAAGAAAAAATAAATATGAGAATAAATATTAGATGAAAAATTTCAATTAAACAAAAATGAGAAATGTTGCCTTGGCAAATAACTGTAATAAGTTTAAGTAGATGTAGCAAAGTTACTAACTGGAAATAAATAAAAACTAAAACTGAACAAAAATTTTAAATGAAATAAAGAAATTAATCAAACAAAAGCACCTAAAATTGCTATAAATGTAACTAAAATGAAAACTGAAAATATAAAAATTAAATTCAGAAAATTAATAAAAAACTATAATAGTATATAAATAATACTAAAATAATTGATCATTTTTAAAATATTATATTGTCCTAAAAATTTAATTATAATATATAGTTGTAATTGGGAAAATTATTCGCCTTTATGATATTATTATATTATCTGCTTCCAACTAGCCAATCATAGCCTGGCATATCTGTCATATCTGCAGATACTAATACAGATATTGTGCATCACTGATTTAATAGTGTGTTTGATATTGATTGATATAGAGTGCATTTTTTGAGGGATTTCATAAAGGTGAATTTCAGGAAAATCAGCCTTCTGACTTATATTTGTCTCTACCTGTGTATTAATTTACCTTTGTTTACCTGCTGTAATATCAGTTTACAAGAGAGTGGAGTGACCTGCTGCTTCATAGTATGCAAGCCAGCGTCAGGATTTCCCTCAGTGGAGAGCGTGAACAAAGATGTAACAACTGCCCTACAAAAGAGTGCGTGCAGCAGATAGCGTGTAAAGGAAGATGGCCCTTTCCATCTCCTCACCACCCGGGGTGCTTCAGCTCTCTGTCTCTGTTCTTTTCTCTCACTCGGTGGCGAGTGATGGCTCACAGTTATCTATTGAGTGCTTGGCGGGCTGCAGCCGAGTGCTTTTGACTTGATGAAAGATTATTGATGCTGATATCCCCCTCACACTTCAGTCGTCAGGACGGGCTCACTGCCGGAGGAGGGAATGTTTTTCATTGTCAGGAGAACCTGATGGTTCACGGCATCCTCCATTTCTCCTGTTCTCTCGCTCACTCGCTCACTCATTCTCTCACCCGCTCGGACAAAAACTGAAAATCTCATTACCGTCATAACTGATTTTCCTCAGCCAAAGAGTAATGGGTGAAACATGTTGTGTATTCAGAGTGCACATATATTCAATATGTAGTCACCAGGGTGTATTTGTTTATTTTTTTCACTATATGACAATAATTACTGATGTATTATTTTTATATATATACATATATATATATATATATATAAAATGCTTGAAAATCACTGATAATATTTTATATATATAGTTTTAATTTTTTTTAGTTAGTCATTTTAGTGCTTCTACTTACTTATTACAATTATTTGCCAAGGCAACATTTCTATTTAGTTCAAGTTTTTAATAATTTAATTTAATTTAATTAGTTAATTTAATTTAATTGTAAATAACATTTTTATTTAAGCTTAATAAAATAACAATTATGAAAAATGTTTTTAATCATTTTAGTTAACGTTAATAACCCTGAATTATTAACGTTTTATTAATTATTTATATTGTAATATATGTAAATATTATTACAAAATTATTAACTCATTTTAAGTGCCAGTTCTCATCAAATAATGTATTACCTAGACTGTATTAGAATTAATATAGTAATAATCATTTATAATATAAAAATGATTTTGTCTTTGATATATATATATATATATATATATATATATGTATATATATATATATGTGTGTGTGTGTGTGTGTGTGTATCAAAGAGAAAATAATTTTTATATTATAAATGATTATTACTATATTAATTCTGTGTGTGTGTGTGTGTGTGTGTGTGTGTGTGTGTGTGTGTGTGTGTGTGTTTGTGTGTGTGTGTGTGTGCGCATATTAGTGCTGTCAAACGATTAATCACATCCAGAATAAAAGTTTTTGTTTACATAATATATGTGTGTATACTGTGTATATTTATTATGTATATATAAATACAAACACATGCATGTAT
>NW_015505449.1:1007012-1032821 GCF_001515645.1 Sinocyclocheilus grahami | reverse complement strand
AAATCTGAATATGAAAGACGAAAAAAATATGCACATATATATATATATATATATATATATATATACATTACAAAAAATATTTTTTAAACGTGAAGTCATAAATTGCTGATTTCCGTTTTTTCTTCTTGACAAAACTACTACTTATATTGCCATATTATTTTCAAAAAAATGTTTTGTCATTTCTGTCAAGTCAATCGCATTTGAGTCTAAATCAGTGCAGCTCTCAGTCACACTGAGTAGGTTCATTAATACATGAGAAAACATTGACATCCTGAGAATAACTTGCGAATTAACTCAGAGCTGCTCCTCCGTACACACAAGTGTGTGTGTGTGTGTGTGTGTGTGTTTGTGTGTGTGTGTGTGTGCGCATATTCAATTATACAAGCTTTAATTGAATATATATGAAATTTGAAAACATCAATTTTGCTAAAGATGGTCCGAGAAAACACAACGCAGATTTCCTGAGTCACGCTTACAGTGTTGGTCATTCACTCATTGGTCTGAATGGGTCATTTGGACGATCAATTATATATGTATCATCAAAATGTAATTTGACATGAGTAATCGGGCTCGTTTTACCGTCGTGCAGTCAGGCAGGATTGATTTAAAACTCATCACGGAGGTGAAAACTAACATCCGAGTGAGGGTGACAAGTCTCAGTGTTCTCCCAGCTCATTTACAGCCCTGATGACTAATTTAAACCCCATAACACAAGCCATGCGCTGCTGTAATGGGCTTGAGATTACTCGCATACACACTTTACCATGAGCTAAACACAAATACTCATATGTGACAAAGTCTTGCACTGTGGGATCATAATAAAAGCTACATTTGTACCACTACCTTAACACTGGTGATATTACGGTCTAGGTTTTTTTTTTGTTTTTTTTTTAGATAATTGTTCTCAGGAAAGGTAGAAATTTAATTAAACGTATTTATTTTACTTTTTTTTTTTTCATTCATTCCATCCAAGCATTTATAAAAGTTCGATTAAAAAAAAAATTTAAATAGTATTTTTAAAAAAGTGCTCATAAAAGTTTAAAATCTTAGAGGTTTCTTTAAATGTATTTGTATACAAATTTTCTTTGTTTTTATTCTTTTTAAACAATCATGAAAGTTTAATACCATCGAGATGTGTTTTATTTTACATTATTTATTTGTATTTATTCTGTTCAAGCACATAATAGTATGGCGATTTTAAATTTCGCATTTTCCATTTTTTTATCATAAGTTTGAAATGTCAAACATTATTATGTTCTCCCACCGTGATGATAAACAGCCAAATTTCAGTTATTGTACCTATTATAAATCCAGCTTTGACTTGGAAACCCAATGCATGTCTGCTGATGTGTTTCCAGCTGTTGAAATGATAAATATTGTTTTAATTATTGAGCAGCGTCAATCGATCATGGAGCTCTGTGGGTACTCTATTAAGCAGATTGATAGATTTATGATAGATTTACACAGTTTTGCCATGAATTCTTGTGTGGCCATCAATCTTGCTGGGGTAGAGAGGATAGAGGCGCTGCAGAGGTTGGCTCATCTGAGGCTCTTTAGAGCTTAAATTAGAAATTGGCAGTTGTGTGTGTTTTCGCATCAACTCTAATTACCTGACACCCTTGTGCCACAAGACTGAGAGAATTCTTTCAGTTGTTGGTGAGACGGGATGCTGACGATTTACACACGTGTTTGGCTTTGATTAGGATCGCTTATGTCACCTACGTCAGACTTTTGCTCTTATAACTAATCCATCCATCCATCCATCCATCTGTATATCTATCTATCTGTATCTATTTATATATGATGACTCTCTATTGCTCAACTCTTTATTTTCCTCCTTTTCTTTGCTCTTTTGTGGCTGGACTGAAAGAGATAGCGATTGTGCGTCTCACACACACACACACGATGCCCTTCGGCCAGAGCAGGTAATAGCTCTGATGATCCTCCAGTTTGTTTCAGAAATAATTTGCCGTTGCGTCTTCGCCACAGGGCAGTGGCACTAATACAAATGAATCACTTCACTAACCTCCTTCCCCCTCTTACACACCGTCAATCCTTCCTCTCTTTCCCACCTGTCCTCTTTTCTCTTTCGTTCTTTGCTTTCCTTGCTGTTTTTCACCTATGTTATACAGTGGTCAGGATTGTGTTTCTTGTGTTTGAGCAGATCTTGCATGTTTTTTGTAAGGTTTAGTCAATCAGGTGAGAGCTAGTGTTTGATTGATAGCTCAGTTATAAAGTCATGTATGGTAACAGATCTGACAGGTTGATTAGACACCAGAATGACTTTTAATGGCGTATAGTGTTTGATAAGAAAAATAAAAATCACACTAAAACTGTACAATTAGACAGAGCAAAAGTGCAATATACAGCATTTCTCCTCATCAGTGAACGCTAAGGTTGCGGTTTCACTAAAGGTTTGAGTTCAGTTTCAGGAATCGACCGTAATTGTAAATACATCAGCACATACAGGCGGCTGACTTAAATACTGGAATGATAAATGTTTGACATCATGAATTGCTTTTTCTGTCGCACATTTTCTTTTTCCCTTCTAGCAATGAAAATATGTTTTGCTCTCTTGTGGTACATTTTTCAAAGTATTGTTTGTGCTCTCATAGCCTGCTGCAGAAAATGTATTCAAGACAAGAAATATGTTTTTATTTTTCAACATTTTTACAATGGTCAGATAATTGGCTGCTTAGATAGATAGATATTTGTGGCAAATGGTCATGCAAAATGATCATATTTATAATTATTTTTATATTTAAAATCCGGTAGTAAATCAGTAATAAAAGTCATCCACACAAAAATGTAATTCTATTAGTAAGGTCTCCAATGTGAACCTAAAATGGATGTTTGGCACTATTTTAGCTTCACAACACATTCAACTAATTGATAATGAATCGGTTTTAATTTATATGTTGATTCTTTTTTATTTAATGATTATTATAATTTTTTTATGTTACAAATATTATTATTTAATGAAAAAGATGACGTGCATTTTGCAAAATAGGGCATCCTAAACAGCAAGTGAGTTATTAAATGTCACTGTTGCTGGTCAAAAATACAGCAAAAACAGGAATATTGTGAAATATTATTACAATTTAAAATAACAATTTTTTATTTTAATATCTTTTAAAATGTAATTGATTCCTGTGATGCAAAGCTGAATTTTCAGCTACTCCAGTCTTCAGTGTCACATGATCCTTCAGAAATCATTATAATATGCTGATTTACTGCTCAAGAAACATTTCTGATTATTATTATTATTATTATCAGTGTTGAATACAGCTGTGCCGCTTCATATTTTTGCGAAAAACGTCATACATTTTTTTTTCAAGATACTTTAATGAATAGAAAGTTCAAAAGAACGACATTTATTTGAAATATAAACCTTTTGTAACATTATAAATGTCTTTACTGCAACTTTTGATCAATTTAATGCGTCCTTTGTGAATAAAAGTATTAATTTCTTAATTTGGGCCAGATCGAGTCAGATGGACTCGTGTGGTAGAAACATTAAAGCTCTGTTTGTGTGTGTTAAGTGTGTAGTACATGAAGCGTCATTCATAACAGTGAAGTACACACTGACACTGTCTCATTGCAAACACTTCCCCTCTCTTTCTCTCTCTCTCCTTTACAAACACTCATTCCCTGCTGGGAGGGTGGTTGGGATCTGTTTGATGTGTCTTTTGAGAGTTTCAGGGGGTTGTTTTGTGTTTGTGTGCCGGCAAGGCCCTTCAGAAGTTCCCCTTCCTCTGAGCCCCACTTACCTCCATGAACCTATTCACTTCCTGGCCCTGCGTTCTGATTTGTCGTCTGGTGAAGAGGGCATTCACCTTCCTCCACGCCCTCGTCATTTGTGTCTCAGATGGTCCACTGTCACTTGCATGTCCAATTGCTTTTGGGTCTTCCTGGAGAGACGCCTCCCCCTCGAGTGTGCGCTACATAGGGACCCACTCATAAATCCCTGTGTGCTGTTTAGTGTGGGTTGAGTAATTGCCCTGTTGTTTCTTCCTCCGTATTGGAGGTCATTCATTTGTTCCTGATTCTCTGGGCCAGGCTACTGGAATCACTTTCCCATTTTCCGTGATCATTAGGGTCAGGTGATGCTAGAGAAGCTTTCCAGCTGACCTCAAAAAAAACATGAGGTTAAAGGAACAGATTTTGTAAGATTCAGCCGATCTCCGGTTCTGGCGCTAGCACTTTTAGCTTAGCTTAGCATAGATCATTGAATCTGATTAGACCGTTAGCATCTCGCTCAAAAATGACCAAAGAGTTTCTATATTTTTCCTATTTAAAACTTGACTCTTCTGATAAAATCATTTAGAATTAACTGTATTTATATTAAATGGATAATATTATTTTTGTTATGTCAGCAACTTTTGTTTGTTTTCCTGTTGTTTGTAATTATATATATTTTTTGTTTTTTATAAATAAATGTATTTCATTTAAATATATTCACACACAATTGAAATATTATTAAAATTACAAATATACATTTAACAGTGTATTAAATGTTAATGGTTAGTATTATATTTCAAAAGCATTTATAATTAAGTGTATTTATATTTATTTAATTATAATTTTTTATTTATGTACGTTATATTAATTATAATTACATTTTGATTAAAGATAATAGCCTTTTTACTTAAGAATAATGTGCACTTATAAGACATGCACAATAATACATTAAGAAATCAAATTTGGTCAGCACTAATTTCATGTTGACTTATTATTGACATTATGAAGTGTTCATTTTATTGTTGCTCTCTTTGAAGCAGTTAACAGCATTTAAAGTCGAGTTGGATATAAAGAGTATTTGGTCTCCTTTTCAGGCTTATAGTCTCTCTCACACTCGAGTCCCCCGTTGTCCCCCAAGCAACCCTGATATTCACTGCAAATATGTGTGTACCAGTGTGTGTGCGTGTTTCCTGAATGTGGTTTTCTCCCCCTGCAGAGAGAATCTTCCCTCCATCTCATCACTCTTTCCTGGCCTCCTCGTCCCTCCCTCACTTTTGACACGCTAAAGCTGCACATTTTATTTTTCTTCCTCCTGCCGAGAGGAAGTGTCTTTTCATGGCTTCTCGGCTTTCTCCCATAAACCCCTCCACACAGTGCCCTGTGTTTGGATTGGGTCTCCATTTCAAACAAAAGTCTGAGGCGGGATTACCAGCCCCTCTCTTCCTCTCTTTCACACTTCTCCTTTCAAGTGGCAGTGTCCGGGGGATTTGAGAAGCCTGTTGCTGCTTCTGAAATCTTCCTCCTTCCTTTTCAAGGACAGGTGACCGTAAACTGACCGAGAGAACATTTAAAAGCTTCATAAAGCGCTGTCGATAAGACCTATTCGGATCAGTTGTGTATGGAAGCAAAATGATGTTTAAATCCTCCCCTAATGTCCTGATATCTTATAAATCTCATCTCAAATAAATAGAAACCGTTTAGTGACTTCCATTAATCTGAGACTCACATAGCAAAGCAATTATTTCATATTATTTTGAATTTGGAGAGATAACAAAGCTCCAACAACAACAACAACAACAACAAAGTAACTCATTTGTTTTAATTTATTTTGTTTGTTTTTAATTGTGGATAGATATCATAAGGCTCTAAAAACAACTAATTTACCTTATTTTATTTTGAATGTGGACAAATAAAAAATAAGGTATTCCTTGTTTTTAGAACTTTATTTTATTGAATTTTTCATTCAAAGTGAATGTGGACAGAAATATGTGGACTAAAAATAACTTTATTTTACTTTACAATTTTTTTTTTACTTTACCATTTTATTTTATTTTATTTTATTTTGAATGTGGACAGATATAATGAAGCTCCAAAAATAACAAAATAGTACCTTTTTATTTTATTTTAATTTATTTTATTTTACAGTCAAAGTGAATGTGAACAGATGCCATAGAGCTCCTAAAAATAACTTTTTTATTTTACTGTTTTATTTTTTACTTTACCATTTTATTTTGTTTTATTTTGAATGTGGACAGATATAATGAAGCTCCAAAATGACAAAAAAAAGTACCTTTTAATTTGTTATTTTTTATTTTTCATGCAAAAGCTTTATGTGAAGAAAAGACCAAAATTTTTTGAAATTTTATGAAAATAAAATACAATCAAATATGGTGCCTTAAGGACATGGCAGGCCAAATTTGAGTTAGGTCAAACCATATTGGTTCTTGAGTTTTTTGACCAATCTTCATTGATGCCAAACCTGCCTCTTTTCATCTTATTGCACCATATTTGATTTCAGATTTGATCTGTTCCTCACAGAAATCAGTCATGTCTTCAAAGGACTTGGAGTGCACAAATAGTATGCCCCGCTTCTATGGTTCCTTTATGATCATTTAGTGAGTTTGACAGGAAAAAAGTGCAGCGTGAACACTCATCAAAGCATCTCCTTTTGTTTTCCACTGAAGTAAAGAAAGTCACACAAACAAAATTTTAATTTCATTAAAAGTCACTTTTAGTGACTCTGTGATGAATGAATCTGAATCTGTCCTTCCACTTGTCAAAAGTGATTCTCCCTCGTGTAAACTCACCCTCCTCCACTTTAAACCACTCTCCTCCTGAAGTTTAAGAATCGCCCACCCTCTTAAACCCCTGCGATGGCATGGTGGGTTTCCTCTAAAGAATTCAGATGAAGAGAGAACAACAGGGTGGGTCTCCTCAGAAGAAAAACAAGCTTTGAAAGATTGACTGCTGAAGGAGGAGGGGAGGGAGGCTAATTATACACACACTCAGTTTCTCTCTCTGAAGAACAATTCACTGAACCCAGAGTCCATTCAATTGCTCTCTGCCTTGTTCACAAAGACCTGTCAGGATTTTCAGGGAAACAGCATTAAAGATGTGGCTTACTTAATTAGCTCATGCCATTGTTGCCGAAGTGACTTAAACAACACTTGCTCGTACAGACGCGATTGTCTTCAGGGGAATATAATGGTGGCACGGGATAATAGATAATCAGTTTGGAGATGCCACAACATTTGTTCTGCTTCATAAAGCCGGTGTTGTTCAGCGTAAGAGTGCACTTCTGAAACGCATGCAAACGCTGAGATGTAACCGCTGACTGGAGTCATTTCATTAGACGTTAAGTGGTTCCTTTTAGTGTTTTAGGTCAAGTTTGTTTGGTTGCTTATTTTTGTATTAATTTTTTAATGGCAGTAAGTCACTGATTACAGACCGTTGAAATGATTCGCAGAAACTTCTTGCATTTGGATTTGTGTATTTGCATGGAAATGTGAGTGGAGCTTGTTGATACGATGACGGGGTGTCAAACTTAAGCTTTTCCTCATCTGTCCTTCATATTTCTTTGGCTTTTTGCGGTTGAAATGCTAGTGAGTGTGGTTGAGATGTATGAGTTTGTCCCCCGTCAGAGGAAGTGTGTGTTGTTTGAGGATAATGAAGGGGTGTGGCTTCATTTGCACTCCCATCATGGCGCCAATCACTGCTGCTGTAAATTGAAGTTTTAGTCTTTGGCTTTACATAAATACTATTGTGTTTTCTTGAGACTCAGTGCTCGTTTGCTGTCTTTTGTGTTGATTCTCATGCACAACCGTCATAAAACATTATTTTTGCCGCATTAAGGTAGATATAGATTATTTAATTTTTGAAAGAAAAAAATTATAATTCATAATTCGGTAGAAAGAACATCAGGTCGGCGCTGATAGCCGCGTGGGCAGTGTGCAGACAAACCCAACTCGTGGACTGGCTCTCTCCCACTTCACTTCCTGTCTACCAACTGTCCTAACAAAATAAATGCAAAAAAAAGAAAGCACATCAGTATGCACGTGCAATGACTCAAATTATAGTACTAATTTTAATCTTAGATTTCTTGAAATGTATATAGTTTACAGAAACCAGAAGTGAGTACCACCTAAGACTGAAATTATCTACAAAGAGATTTTGTAAGATTTTGCACGAGCGTGCAAAACTGCGCCGCTTTCAGCAGTGAGTGAATTCTGACAAAACGTTTCTGATTGGCCATTGTGTTTAAGAAATCAACAGATAGGTCTGTGATTGGTTACATTGCTCAACGCTGCAAAAACACGTTGAGGGTATTTAGCGCTTGGCTAAGCGATCCAATTGCAGCTGGGCCGACATCAGGGATTCCATGACTAACAATTGCGCCCCCTTGCCCCCCCCTAATGTCACCCATGGTGCTGACTATATATAGACTTGCAAGTGTATATTTCATTAAGAATAATTCAATACTAGCCAGCCCATTCTCATCTATAGTGTAACTGTCATTATTTCTGTCATTTCTCTCTATCATCTTGTTGGTTTGTTGTCATCAACATTAGCGCTGTGGTTATGGTGACAGTGTCTTTGTGGAGTCTCGTCCCGGGGGAAACCCGTCACCGACATCTCTCCAGACTCTCTTTACCTCTATCAGCTCTCTCTCACTCAGTCTCTTCTGTGTGTCACTCACCCCGACGAGGCAAACAACAGCTCCTTTCTGCTCCTCTTATCACCCGCCGCATGGGGTCAGTGGGTCAGACCACCACTGAGCATGCTCAGATACACTCGTATCGATTTTAATTTAGCGCCGTACCCCTCGCCATCGCCATGAATGCCAGCTGAAGAGAAGAGAGGGGGCGGCTGGGTGATAGAGAGGGATAGATAGAAGTCTGGTGCGTGCTGAAGAGTTGGACTCCATTCTCTGGTCCGAGTGTGTCTCTTTCAGCCCTTTTCTTTGGGCCTTCGATCTGGCGAGCTGCCGGCGGCCCCCTAGAGGGTTGAGGGGCCAGTGTTGAGAGGGCCTCCTTTGTGGGGATTCACCGGGCAGGACTGACAACACTGACAGCGGCGATAAAAAACGTGGCTTCCCCCCAACGCACACACTCCTGTATTGTCCACGATAGACATGCTGTTCACAATGTGTAACCTTTCGATAGCCAGACAGACTTTAACCCTCTAGATTCTGATGGAAACCAGTCTAAAGAAAGTTAATGCTGCGGATGTGTGATTTGTACGTTTAACCCGCTTCCCTTGTGACCTCTATCATAACCATAACTGAATTACTCTGGACTTCATCAAAGTCACAGATATGATTGTCAGAAATACAGACTCTGCTGGGATTGTCATATATTCATAAGTCGCAAAGTTAATCACATTTAACCAGTGGTCGACAAAGTAGGAGGAAGACTGGAGGTGATATTAGATTAATTTATACACTATAAATGTATAGCCATTAAATGCACTGTATTATGATTATAAAGAATTTAATGCAAGTATAAAATATAAAAATCTAGCTTGTCAACCTTATACATATATCATTGAAAATTGTAAAAAATTGTATTTACTTATTTATTTCATTTCATAATCATTTAACATGCTTTGTATTGTTTAGTTCATAAAAATTGGTGTTAAAAACAGTAGAAAAAAATACAATAAATATAATATAAAATATTTTATATATTTTATAAAAATATTATTAAATAATTAATAAATACTATATGCAACACTACACTATACATTTGATTTCATTTTTTTTTTAAAGTCAGGAATTGTCATTTCTACCAAAAGAACTAAAGCAATACAAATAAATATATAAAATAATAAAATAAAATATATAAAAATAATAAATAAAGACGTGTGTTCCATAGTTGTTTTTAATCAATATATGTATGTATAGATTATTTAACTATTTAAACTTATATAACAAAACCTTGTACTAAGCAACAATATTTACTTACATGATTCAGAGTTTTGATTTGATTCACTATAACAGAATGGTGTTAGCTATCAGAATGACCACTGATAAACAAAACCGTGTGTTTACAAGAATTAAAAGTGGAGCTCTATTTGTGTCGTCATTCTCAGGGAAGAGAAGGAGCGCTGGATCCGGGCGAAGTACGAGCAGAAGTTGTTCCTGGTGGGGCTTCCTCAGTCAGACGTGCCTCTGGGACAGCAGCTCCTGCGGGCCGTGGTGGAGGACGACCTGAGGCTAGTGGTTGTCCTGCTGGCCCACGGCACCAAGGAAGAGGTCAACGAGACGTATGGGGACGGCGACGGACGTACCGCCCTGCACCTGTCCTGCGCCATGGCTAATGTGGTCCTCACGCAGCTGCTCATCTGGGTAAGAACTCGCTTTTTGAATCCGCCTTTCATTCTCAATTGTCCCTCCATCATTAATTTCATCGTCTATTTCAGTACGGCGTGGACGTGAAGAGTCGCGACGCCCGCGCTCAGACGCCGCTGTCCTACGCCCAGCGAGCAGGAAGTCAGGAGTGCGTCGACATCCTCATCCAACACGGTTGTCCCGTGACGCCCACAGCCACCCAACACAATCCCAACATCAACAACAACGCTCAATGCGAGCTGAACCGTAGTGTTAGCATCATGTGATCGTGGCCCGCAGTGTCTCTAGTGTCTCTTCTCAAAGATGTTGATGTTCCCATAGATGCTGCTCTCGTTAAATGGCATCATTTCCCTCAGCAGTACGTCTTTATTAGGAAACTGTGCGTAATGCCACATGTGGCACGTAAACCCATTACCCTCATGACGACTTCCTGTGACCAATGTTAGCGTACGGCAAGAATTAGCAGTGTTAACATTATCAATGCGTGTTATTTTTAAGCTGAAGAAAATTAGGTTTTTAAGGATCCTTTCTTGTGTGTGTATAGAACAAAAAAATGAAATGATGGGCAACAGGTTCTAAAGATAAGTTCGATTTTTTTAAGGTACATCGGTTTAGAAATAATCAGACGACAGTAATGGATCCTCTGCATTGCGCCCACGCGTTTTTGTCCATCAGAACATTAAATTATGTTGTTACAGGGAAAATTCTGTTATTATTTACTGCCCCCCCAAACTTTCTTTCTTCTGCTGAATACACGCAAATGTATAGCCATTAAATGCACTGTATTATGATTATAAAGAATTTAATGCAAGTATAAAATATAAAAATCTAGCTTGTCAACCTTATACATATATCATTGAAAATTGTAAAAAATTGTATTTACTTATTTATTTCATTTCATAATCATTTAACATGCTTTGTATTGTTTAGTTCATAAAAATTGGTGTTAAAAACAGTAGAAAAAAATACAATAAATATAATATAAAATATTTTATATATTTTATAAAAATATTATTAAATAATTAATAAATACTATATGCAACACTACACTATACATTTGATTTCATTTTTTTTTTAAAGTCAGGAATTGTCATTTCTACCAAAAGAACTAAAGCAATACAAATAAATATATAAAATAATAAAATAAAATATATAAAAATAATAAATAAAGACGTGTGTTCCATAGTTGTTTTTAATCAATATATGTATGTATAGATTATTTAACTATTTAAACTTATATAACAAAACCTTGTACTAAGCAACAATATTTACTTACATGATTCAGAGTTTTGATTTGATTCACTATAACAGAATGGTGTTAGCTATCAGAATGACCACTGATAAACAAAACCGTGTGTTTACAAGAATTAAAAGTGGAGCTCTATTTGTGTCGTCATTCTCAGGGAAGAGAAGGAGCGCTGGATCCGGGCGAAGTACGAGCAGAAGTTGTTCCTGGTGGGGCTTCCTCAGTCAGACGTGCCTCTGGGACAGCAGCTCCTGCGGGCCGTGGTGGAGGACGACCTGAGGCTAGTGGTTGTCCTGCTGGCCCACGGCACCAAGGAAGAGGTCAACGAGACGTATGGGGACGGCGACGGACGTACCGCCCTGCACCTGTCCTGCGCCATGGCTAATGTGGTCCTCACGCAGCTGCTCATCTGGGTAAGAACTCGCTTTTTGAATCCGCCTTTCATTCTCAATTGTCCCTCCATCATTAATTTCATCGTCTATTTCAGTACGGCGTGGACGTGAAGAGTCGCGACGCCCGCGCTCAGACGCCGCTGTCCTACGCCCAGCGAGCAGGAAGTCAGGAGTGCGTCGACATCCTCATCCAACACGGTTGTCCCGTGACGCCCACAGCCACCCAACACAATCCCAACATCAACAACAACGCTCAATGCGAGCTGAACCGTAGTGTTAGCATCATGTGATCGTGGCCCGCAGTGTCTCTAGTGTCTCTTCTCAAAGATGTTGATGTTCCCATAGATGCTGCTCTCGTTAAATGGCATCATTTCCCTCAGCAGTACGTCTTTATTAGGAAACTGTGCGTAATGCCACATGTGGCACGTAAACCCATTACCCTCATGACGACTTCCTGTGACCAATGTTAGCGTACGGCAAGAATTAGCAGTGTTAACATTATCAATGCGTGTTATTTTTAAGCTGAAGAAAATTAGGTTTTTAAGGATCCTTTCTTGTGTGTGTATAGAACAAAAAAATGAAATGATGGGCAACAGGTTCTAAAGATAAGTTCGATTTTTTTAAGGTACATCGGTTTAGAAATAATCAGACGACAGTAATGGATCCTCTGCATTGCGCCCACGCGTTTTTGTCCATCAGAACATTAAATTATGTTGTTACAGGGAAAATTCTGTTATTATTTACTGCCCCCCCAAACTTTCTTTCTTCTGCTGAATACACGCTTTAAAAAAAAAAGATATTTGGAAGAATATTGGTAACCAAAGAGTTTTGGTTCACATCGAAGTCAATAAACAAAACTGTTTGATTACCAACATTCTTCAAAATATGTTCTTTTATGTTCCACAAAACAAATAAAGTCATACAGGTTTAAAATGACATGACGCGGAGTAAATAATGACAGAATTTCATTTTTGGGTGAACTATACCATTAAATCTGAAATTTTGGTGAAACCTGTCAAAAGCGTGTCTGTGTATTACACCTTAAAGTCAAAAGAAAAAAAATAGCTTTAATACTTAAATGTTACGGTTTAAATAAGGGGGAAAATATTAGTATTTTTATTTTAATCACTACAAAATACTGTATTACAATAATGAGAATAAAATGTAAAGAAATAAACTGAAAAATATATGTTGAGAATATAAAATATATCAATGCATTTCAGTAAAAATGGGGGGGGGGGATCACAGTGCAAAAATATTCCTTGATATTTTTTTTTTAAAGCAAAACATAATTTCTCATTTTTTTATTTTGGCTTTGAGGTGACCAGGACACGTTCTTGTACGTTTTTAACGCAAATATCTATAAATGCTTCATTAAATTCTACTTAATTATGATTTTTATGATTTATGCAAAAAAATTAAGTGCATATTTCACTAAAACTTCACACATTTTATAGGTGTTCTACCATTGTGCCCTTGAACGAAGCTCAGAAACACTAAGGCTGCTGGGTAAAACATTTCCATTTGTAGCATCAGTGCAATATAACAAAACCCAAATCATAATACTCATTGCTATTTTACACTTAGCCTTTACGTGATTGTCTTGGAAGGGCTTGATTGCCTGACGAATACTGTGTTATTGCGGATGCCTTGTGCGAATCATTTCTGCACCGGTCTGAAGTGGTCTTCTAACTGTTTGACACGTCCCTCTCCTGCCTAATGACAGATCCATTCAGTAGCAGCGGACGGGTACCGTCCCGCTAGATTATGAAATAAGACGCTCTCGCCGTTAACTCCTGTGAGAGCGTAGTCTAATGACCTCCACACTTGTGACTGTGTGGCTGTTTTTGTATCCATTCGAATCCAGACGTGTGTTTCTAATCGAATGGGATGGTGATGTGGATAATGTACAGATGTGTGTATAAAATAGCTTTTCCTGCAGCTAGTTGTGTGTCGTGTGGGCAATTTCTGGATGAGATGGCCGTTATGTACCCATCTGAAACCTATCAGCCTTAACCCTCGTTTGCTAGTGTGTACGCCGTTAACTTTTACTTGAAAGATGAAATCATGATTAGAACTTAATTAATATTTGGCACATGTGGGTTAAAGGGAATGCGGTAAAGCGAGAGGGAGATGTTGAACCTCTTTAAATGAGTCCTTACCAGACAGTATTTTAAGTTTACATGATTTTTTTAGGCGTTTTACCTTCTAGCAGGTACGTTTTCTTTCTTATTCGTGTCAGATTTGTACATGCAACCCTCATCTAACTAAGCTTTAGGAGAATTGCCATTGATTTTTAAAACAACGTCTTTTAAACCCGTTTTAATTCTGGAGGCTCATTCCCAACAACATGCATGGAAAGTTACCCTCTTGATCTTCATAAAGTGAACATGTATCAACGTTATGATCTTTTTTTTTTTTAGATATACATTGAGTTTGGGCTCCTGTGTATGACGTGAGGTTGCTAAAATGAACTGTTAGGGAGTATGGCAGTTGAAAATGATAAACACTCGCCCGTCATCCCTGCGACTGCTGGGTTATTGAACGCTGGGATGCGCCCATAAAGCTCCTGAAGTAGCCGTATAGCAGATAGAAGCACCGTTTTGTTTTCAAGTTGTTTTTGGTACCTGGTTTTGGGTCTCAATGTGTCCACATTGTCTGGCCGTTAAGGTACTTTGTGTATTATATGTACATTTGACATATTTATAAAAGCAAGATGTAAATAATTCCTTTTGTTGTTGCTTTTATTGAGCTGTTTGATAACTTTGTTGTTTCTTTTAATTTGCCATTGTTTTTAAATGCTCCTTCCGAACATGATGGAGCGCTTTCATGAGAGTTAGCTGTTGTGTGATTGGATGCTTGGCTGGCTATTGACATAATAAACACTCCAATAAAATGATTTATACCATGAATGCTGAGAAATGTTGTCATTCATTCCTTGATCATAAGATTATGTAAATGTGTGACTGCCAAAATGTCTTTACAGCCTTTATTGTGTGTTTTCTCAACTCTTTCTAAACATGATCATGGAAACCATTTATCATTTTAAAAAATATTTTCATGATTAGCTTTGAGGTCATCAATAGTTAGTCTAGTCATAAAAGCAGACTAGACTCTAAAACATGCTGGGTTGTTTCAACCCAACTTTGGGTTATTAACTATTTAATGTAAAAATTTAACCCAACAGTTGGGTTAGTCCATATTTGACCGAAAATTGGGTTGAAACAACCCAGCATTTTTTAGAGTGTAGTTAGTTTTTAAATAGCATTTTTGTGCACATATTGTGTAGATATTTTGTCAGATTATAGAAGTACACTAGCATTCCTCACTGGAAACCAGAAATATGAATAGCATTAATTGTATCAAGTGCCATAGTGATGGCATAGTTTTGTAGGCCAATCCAGCATCACAAAAAAAGGGGGGGGGGGGATTTTTTCCATTGGTCTTTGGATTATTACAGAAAATAAGCTCTGAGACCAACAAAAGTTTGATTCTTACACATTTAGTTCGTCATGATAATTTTCACAAATGAAACCAACTTGTATGAATTTTAAAGCCTAAATGCCATTGCCAAAATAAAGCTATACTCTAAAAAATGCTGGGTTAAATACAACCGTCTGGGTAGTAACCCAACCGCTGGGTCAAAACAACCCAATTGCTGGGTTTGTCCCTATTTTACCCAGCACTGGGTTGTATTTAACCCAGCATTTTTTAGAGTGTAAAGTTTGGCTTTAAACAATCAAGTCAACACCACAACTACATTTATTTAAAAAATTTTAAAAAGCATTTGAGCTAGAATAGTTTGCAACTGTAAAGCTGTAGAAGCAGACTATGAGTAGCCTAGATGAGTTTACCTGTGCGCAACCTTTGTAGTACCATTTAGCCACTTGTATTTGAGTGGGGTATTTATGCATGTATTTTATGTCTTAGAATAAAAGCCTGGGTTAGCCTACCCACAGATTACCAGCGCATTACCAAACACCAATTACAAAAAAAAAAACTTGATTTAAGGATGATGGAACCGGAAGTTCAATAGCTACTACCACCTGAGTGCTTGTGACATAAACCAAAGCGATGCCATCTGTATTTTTCCTGGAAGATTTTAAATGCATATTTGCGCTGAAAGCTATAGTTTTGTTTACATATTAGCATATAGCTGCTCAGCTCAAAGCTACCAGACCTGGACTAAAAGCCCCCCCAAAAAGTCAATTTTGCTTTCATAAGCGGTTTAATTGTCATTTGATGTTCTCTTTCTTCGCATTCTCTCAATCTTGCGTTTATCACTTGTTCTTTCTCTCCCGTCCTTGTTTGGATTCTCCGTGTCTCTCTCTCGCTCGCTCTTCTCAGTGCGTTAATTTGCCTGAGAATGCATTAGCTGTAATGAGAGCTGAAGGCCGAGGGAATCCTCCAGGGTTCCATTAATCATGGCCCCTCAGACAGCCAACCTTGATTACAAGTGGCAAGAAATTCATTAGAGCCGCGCCTCTGACAACTTTTATCTCCGCCACTAGCTCTGACTCATTAGGCAGCCAAATTAAGGCTATGATGGCACTGATGAAATTCATCGCTTGTTTATCCTGTGTGATTTGATGCATCTGCCCATACATCAGCGGCGCGGGCGTCCACCAGACACTCCCCAGGATTCAGGCCTCGCGCTTCCCGTCCATCCTCTTCGAAGACTCGGCCGCAGCCGCGGTCCTTCCGCTTCCGGAGAACGGCACGCTGATGAACGGGAATAGCCGCGCTTTCTAACGACCCGTTAATGAAACAAATGCTCGGATATCAATTAAACAATTAATCTGATTGTCATAATGAGAGTGTTCCGCTCTTGACAAGCTGTGCTGGTACTCCCATCACCGCATCCTCGGAACAGCACCTTGTGGAATTTCTCTGTAGGCTATTTGGTTTAGGATTCATATATAATTTTTTTTTTTAGTGGCGGTGCTATAATAATTAAAACTAGTATAATTGGCATAATGAGAATGCTAATTAGCAGAGTCTCTAAATGAGGGGATATGTAAATGCACCAGCTCATAGGCATTTACCACTAGCGGTTACTGGAGGCTGAAGCAATTAACTCACACACTACACACTCGTGTCAGAGCGGCATGCTGACAATACAAGTCAAGAAAGTTCAGAGATTCCTCATTAGTTTAGGAGATTGTTTTCTGTGTGCATAATTTATGGGATTGTTTTGGGGAATTGTGTTTCGTGCTTTAAGTGAGCTAAATGTAAAGACATGAGCTCTGCAACAGGTGAGCTGGTGTCTTTCAGGTCAGAGTGCAGTTTTCTCCAGAGTGTGGATTCACGTCTCAGTGTTGTTTTCTCCTGCCTATTAGCACTTATGAGAGAAAACAGTTGCTAGTGTGTCATATGTCATGGTATCTTACACTTGGCATGTTTCTAGCCCTGAAAGCAGCTTCCAGTTAGCCTACATCCACACTGGTTGTGCCTGATTCGTATTGCTGAAAAAGTAGAGCATATGCCAGAGTTATGGGTTCGATTCCCAGGGAACGGATGAAAAAAAATTACACCTAAGAAGTCACTTTGAGATAAACATGTCTAACAAATGCATAAATGTGATCCTGTCATGTACACACAGCAGCAGAATATTATCAGTCTTGTTTCTAACATGATGCTCCAGAGACCGGCATAAACAAAGTATGGCTACTAATAAACAAAAATGACTGGATTATAATGTCTCCAGTTACTAATAATACTTTGGTCAAAAGAAGTCAGGAATTGTTGCTCCCATGAAACAACAACCTGTTGCCGTGGTTGGTTACCACTGTATCAATCATCAACCAGTTTGCAGGTGTGAATCCTGTGTTCCGTTCACACACAGAACCGTGATTTAGATTTAGATGCTGTTATCATTCCTAAAACTTGCCGGTGTGTATATGGCCTAAGTCTAGTTTTCTGCTGGTGAGTCTGTGAGACTTAGGCTGGAATCAACTTAACTTAATGGTGCAGTTTATAAAGTTTGTTACATAGTTCAGTGAATCTCAACCTTTTGGCGTACCGGACCCCAGTCCAATTCAGAACCATCCTCAAAGACCCCCAGAACAAAATTGACTCGTATCATTTGTGTCTTTGTGAGGACCAAATGCAGTCAAGTATAATTCAAGTTAGCTGACTTGTCCAGTATTTGGCCATATCATCAGCTATATTGGATTTTTCTTTCATGGGAGCATGTCAAAATATACAAAAATTCATACTTTATACGGACCCCCTGGCCTTATGTCAAGGACCCCTGGTTGAGAAACACTGACATAGTTCACTTTAATCTCAAAGACGTTTTGTTCCAGCAGCACTTTAATTTTTGTCTCCATTTGCATATTGGCAAAATGTACTGCTGTAAGACCAAAAGCAGCCTTCATTATCACTATACTTCTAGCCCAGATTTCTGGTTACTTCATGCATCATACATCAACATTTTAATAAATAAAAATAACATTTAATAACAATTTAAATAAAGATTTATGTTAATTATATAATTATGTACTTTAACGCTAAATTCTATCAATTTAACACTACATTTAGTATATGCATTTAGTTTAACATTAAAACAATGGAACGTTAGCATGGCATATAATGTGGCCAAGGCTTTAATGAATTACACTGAAGTATCTTGAAAATTCAGTACCTATAAATGAAACGTATATGATTGTGTTTTCTCAGAGTACTTTTATATAGTTTTCATATTACACTCCTGTACATATATTTTATACATTCCTGTAGCTTAAACATCATGGTGCTGCTTAGCAACGCCAAGGTCATGGGTTCGATTCCCAGGGAATACATGAACTGATCAAATGTTTATCTTGAATGCAATGTAAGTCGCTTTGGATAAACACATCTGCCAAATGCATAAATGTAAATAGTTTACCTTCATGCAAAGCAGTTTTCCAGCATCACTGTATATGTTGATGTAGTCTGTGCACAGACTGTATGACTGAATAAGACTCAACCCTGGAACGGAGAGAGAGAGAGAGAGAGAGAGACCCAGCGTGGTCTTTCGCTCTCTCCTGTAATGATTGATGTTGAAGTTCATTACAGTGTGCTGGATATGACCAGTGTAATAGAGCTCCATCACTCTCATCTGAGACAGCACAGCCTCCCAAAGAGAGACAAATGAGTCCTGTGCTCATTAACAAAAAAAACCTCTCACTCTCTCTGCTCAGCTCAAAGCTACCAGACCTGGACTAAAAGCCCCCCCAAAAAGTCAATTTTGCTTTCATAAGCGGTTTAATTGTCATTTGATGTTCTCTTTCTTCGCATTCTCTCAATCTTGCGTTTATCACTTGTTCTTTCTCTCCCGTCCTTGTTTGGATTCTCCGTGTCTCTCTCTCGCTCGCTCTTCTCAGTGCGTTAATTTGCCTGAGAATGCATTAGCTGTAATGAGAGCTGAAGGCCGAGGGAATCCTCCAGGGTTCCATTAATCATGGCCCCTCAGACAGCCAACCTTGATTACAAGTGGCAAGAAATTCATTAGAGCCGCCACTAGCTCTGACTCATTAGGCAGCCAAATTAAGGCTATGATGGCACTGATGAAATTCATCGCTTGTTTATCCTGTGTGATTTGATGCATCTGCCCATACATCAGCGGCGCGGGCGTCCACCAGACACTCCCCAGGATTCAGGCCTCGCGCTTCCCGTCCATCCTCTTCGAAGACTCGGCCGCAGCCGCGGTCCTTCCGCTTCCGGAGAACGGCACGCTGATGAACGGGAATAGCCGCGCTTTCTAACGACCCGTTAATGAAACAAATGCTCGGATATCAATTAAACAATTAATCTGATTGTCATAATGAGAGTGTTCCGCTCTTGACAAGCTGTGCTGGTACTCCCATCACCGCATCCTCGGAACAGCACCTTGTGGAATTTCTCTGTAGGCTATTTGGTTTAGGATTCATATATAATTTTTTTTTTTAGTGGCGGTGCTATAATAATTAAAACTAGTATAATTGGCATAATGAGAATGCTAATTAGCAGAGTCTCTAAATGAGGGGATATGTAAATGCACCAGCTCATAGGCATTTACCACTAGCGGTTACTGGAGGCTGAAGCAATTAACTCACACACTACACACTCGTGTCAGAGCGGCATGCTGACAATACAAGTCAAGAAAGTTCAGAGATTCCTCATTAGTTTAGGAGATTGTTTTCTGTGTGCATAATTTATGGGATTGTTTTGGGGAATTGTGTTTCGTGCTTTAAGTGAGCTAAATGTAAAGACATGAGCTCTGCAACAGGTGAGCTGGTGTCTTTCAGGTCAGAGTGCAGTTTTCTCCAGAGTGTGGATTCACGTCTCAGTGTTGTTTTCTCCTGCCTATTAGCACTTATGAGAGAAAACAGTTGCTAGTGTGTCATATGTCATGGTATCTTACACTTGGCATGTTTCTAGCCCTGAAAGCAGCTTCCAGTTAGCCTACATCCACACTGGTTGTGCCTGATTCGTATTGCTGAAAAAGTAGAGCATATGCCAGAGTTATGGGTTCGATTCCCAGGGAACGGATGAAAAAAAATTACACCTAAGAAGTCACTTTGAGATAAACATGTCTAACAAATGCATAAATGTGATCCTGTCATGTACACACAGCAGCAGAATATTATCAGTCTTGTTTCTAACATGATGCTCCAGAGACCGGCATAAACAAAGTATGGCTACTAATAAACAAAAATGACTGGATTATAATGTCTCCAGTTACTAATAATACTTTGGTCAAAAGAAGTCAGGAATTGTTGCTCCCATGAAACAACAACCTGTTGCCGTGGTTGGTTACCACTGTATCAATCATCAACCAGTTTGCAGGTGTGAATCCTGTGTTCCGTTCACACACAGAACCGTGATTTAGATTTAGATGCTGTTATCATTCCTAAAACTTGCCGGTGTGTATATGGCCTAAGTCTAGTTTTCTGCTGGTGAGTCTGTGAGACTTAGGCTGGAATCAACTTAACTTAATGGTGCAGTTTATAAAGTTTGTTACATAGTTCAGTGAATCTCAACCTTTTGGCGTACCGGACCCCAGTCCAATTCAGAACCATCCTCAAAGACCCCCAGAACAAAATTGACTCGTATCATTTGTGTCTTTGTGAGGACCAAATGCAGTCAAGTATAATTCAAGTTAGCTGACTTGTCCAGTATTTGGCCATATCATCAGCTATATTGGATTTTTCTTTCATGGGAGCATGTCAAAATATACAAAAATTCATACTTTATACGGACCCCCTGGCCTTATGTCAAGGACCCCTGGTTGAGAAACACTGACATAGTTCACTTTAATCTCAAAGACGTTTTGTTCCAGCAGCACTTTAATTTTTGTCTCCATTTGCATATTGGCAAAATGTACTGCTGTAAGACCAAAAGCAGCCTTCATTATCACTATACTTCTAGCCCAGATTTCTGGTTACTTCATGCATCATACATCAACATTTTAATAAATAAAAATAACATTTAATAACAATTTAAATAAAGATTTATGTTAATTATATAATTATGTACTTTAACGCTAAATTCTATCAATTTAACACTACATTTAGTATATGCATTTAGTTTAACATTAAAACAATGGAACGTTAGCATGGCATATAATGTGGCCAAGGCTTTAATGAATTACACTGAAGTATCTTGAAAATTCAGTACCTATAAATGAAACGTATATGATTGTGTTTTCTCAGAGTACTTTTATATAGTTTTCATATTACACTCCTGTACATATATTTTATACATTCCTGTAGCTTAAACATCATGGTGCTGCTTAGCAACGCCAAGGTCATGGGTTCGATTCCCAGGGAATACATGAACTGATCAAATGTTTATCTTGAATGCAATGTAAGTCGCTTTGGATAAACACATCTGCCAAATGCATAAATGTAAATAGTTTACCTTCATGCAAAGCAGTTTTCCAGCATCACTGTATATGTTGATGTAGTCTGTGCACAGACTGTATGACTGAATAAGACTCAACCCTGGAACGGAGAGAGAGAGAGAGAGAGAGAGACCCAGCGTGGTCTCTCGCTCTCTCCTGTAATGATTGATGTTGAAGTTCATTACAGTGTGCTGGATATGACCAGTGTAATAGAGCTCCATCACTCTCATCTGAGACAGCACAGCCTCCCAAAGAGAGACAAATGAGTCCTGTGCTCATTAACAAAAAAAACCTCTCACTCTCTTCCTTTAGATCATCTGTACTGGTCATCATAGAATCAAACGATTGTTGTCTGCTGCTTTGGGTCAATGTCTGTCTTTCTCAATTACATGTGGTTGTAAAAGTATGCTTTCATATTCATTGTCTCTTTCAAATTCCCCTCTCATTATACAAGTAGGCCATACTTTTCAGTTAATAAGGGAAACGGTGAGACTTTTAAGTCACAGTTATGGGACAAATAAGCTACACTCTAAAAAATGCTGGGTTAAATATAACCCAGCGCTGGGTTAAAAAGGGACAAACCCAGCTATTGGGTTGTTTTGACCCTCGTGTTTTTAATTGAAAGTCGACAAAGTGTTTCCTAAAAAAGTCACTGAATGTCCTTCTAGATACTGGAATGGTCTCCTTTTAGGTGTGCTTCATGCATCTGTGGCGTGTGACCCCTGACCTGTGGGAATGTGGGTCATGTAAATGTTCGTTTGAGCAGTTCAGGGTCATTTTCATTGAGGAGTTCATGGCCTGCTGCCGGGTTCGATCTGTTGATGTTGACTCCGCACTGCGAACCTGTTGACGTGCACGGGAATGGGCACCACGATTTTGGGGTTCCTGATGGGCTCCCCGGATCTGTTGTTGACGTTGCCGGCTTTGATCCGTTTCCATTTGGCCCTGCGGTTCTGGAACCAGATTTTGACCTGGACCTCGCTGAGTTTGAGTGCGTGCGCGATCTGAGAGCGCTCGGTGAGGGACAGATACTTCTTACAGTGAAACTCCTTCTCGAGTTCCAGCAGCTGTTCGCTAGTGAAAGCAGTCCGCCTCCTCCGGCTCTTTCCCGCAGAGCCGCCCGGCGGTAACGCGTCCTGTGAGCCGCCTTTGAGTTTGCTTTTCTGGGACGCTGAAGCGCAGGTGTTCCCGTCGGAGAAGCTTTCGTTCTCGCTGTCGGCTGAACTGTCCTCCCGGTCACTGCACGCGGCCTCCGCTGATTTCAGGTCCAGTTTCTCATCATCTGAACTGTAGAGCTTGGTTTCGCCTGAAGAGAAGGAAAATTAGGAGATTAATCGTTACAGATATTCCACACAGATTCGGTCAGTTCAATGGGCAAATGTAGTAGGCTGTTTCAAGCTATATTTCGACCCACTAAAATTGAAGTTGCATAACAGGTGGTGACGAAATGCAGCGAAAAGTCCTTTTTGACAACCTCCAATTAATTACTGATGAAAAAAAATTCGAGTTGAAATCAAGTACTACAAATGAATTGTCAAATTCTGTAACAAGATGTAAATAGACCTACTAAAGTGCGCTAGAATGTTACAGTAATTGTTAATCGTTTGCTTTCTGCTCGCACCGCGAACCTGTTGACGTGCACGGGAATGGGCACCACGATTTTGGGGTTCCGGACGGGCTCCCCGGATCTGTTGTTGACGTTCCCGGCTTTGATCCGTTTCCATTTGGCCCTGCGGTTCTGGAACCAGATTTTGACCTGGACCTCGCTGAGTTTGAGTGCGTGCGCGATCTGAGAGCGCTCGGTGAGGGACAGATACTTCTTACAGTGAAACTCCTTCTCGAGTTCCAGCAGCTGTTCGCTAGTGAAAGCAGTCCGCCTCCTCCGGCTCTTTCCCGCAGAGCCGCCCGGCGGTAACGCGTCCTGTGAGCCGCCTTTGAGTTTGCTTTTCTGGGACGCTGAAGCGCAGGTGTTCCCGTCGGAGAAGCTTTCGTTCTCGCTGTCGGCTGAACTGTCCTCCCGGTCACTGCACGCGGCCTCCGCTGATTTCAGGTCCAGTTTCTCATCATCTGAACTGTAGAGCTTGGTTTCGCCTGAAGAGAAGGAAAATTAGGAGATTAATCGTTACAGATATTCCACACAGATTCGGTCAGTTCAATGGGCAAATGTAGTAGGCTGTTTCAAGCTATATTTCGACCCACTAAAATTGAAGTTGCATAACAGGTGGTGACGAAATGCAGCGAAAAGTCCTTTTTGACAACCTCCAATTAATTACTGATGAAAAAAAATTCGAGTTGAAATCAAGTACTACAAATGAATTGTCAAATTCTGTAACAAGATGTAAATAGACCTACTAAAGTGCGCTAGAATGTTACAGTAATTGTTAATCGTTTGCTTTCTGCTCCATTTTAAGCTTTAATTCTACAGACATTATTTCATAAATATCCTAAAGCATCATAAAATCCAACAAGAGCGTATATTGACGCGTTTTTTTCTACAAGTGCAGGCCTGTTTACATAGTCAATCTACTAAAACTGACTTTGCTTGTTACCTTACATTTTTAAATTTAAAGTGAGAGCTTCATTGCACTTTTTATATGGTGTTTAAACTCAAAAGCTCAATTAGAAATGACAGTATTGTAGCAGGTTGGATGGGGAAATATAGTTTTATAATGAAATAATAATAATAATAAAAACTGTGCTGAAACTACAGAATAATTGTGCGAATTATGGGTTAAAATGTGCAATTTAAAATGATTTAAAATTTCTTAAATATTAAATAAAATTATATTGGCTTTATATCGGCGACCCTGCTTTCCAAGAGATCGGCTGTCAAAAAAACAGTATCGGTCGACAAACTAGTATCTTCATGTTATTTATATGACAATGTGCCGTAAATTACCGATCAAATCATTTCATTTAGACTGGAGGTGAAACCAGACCAAAGCACAAGGCAGTGTGAAATGTATACATTTCAAAAACGTTTTCAGATGACGTTTCAGGCGCCACAAAAGTGAGGTAAATTCGCTAAACGTATGACCTGCGCTAGCGTTCGCCTGAGGGGGTAACCATAGCAACCACAGGCAGCGCGAGCGCTTTCCGTTACGACCCGGGCGGAACTTCGACAAAACAAGTAGGCCAACTCTCATTATTTATCACTTTGTTTAACATTTAGGCTATATATTGAAAGTACATAACAAAAAATAATTTCGTTTAGATGGTTTACATCACGTTTGAGTGTTAGGGCGGCGAAAACACCGATCAATTCCGTGAGACGCTTTCAACAGATTAACGTTACATCCAGAAATTAGGCTACTGACAGAAATTCTCTTAAAATGCGACCCCCTGAAAGTCACTGAATAATCCGCACACTGGTGATAAATAACTGCTTCGTTTGACATCAACAAAATCTGCCTCTTTATTTAAAAAGTCGTATTTTTATTTATTTATTTTAATTTAATGACCTTGACACGCAGCCATGAGGGTCTGTTTTTGTCAAATACTTCAGACTTTAAAGAGACGTTTTTATGTTCCTTTTTTTTGTGACAATCTCTGGACAAACAACATCTAAATGACTGTAGTTCATAAATTAAACACATGTTAATCATAGAAGATGTGCATTCAAGTCGTATGAAATCCGTTTCTATTTTAAAGATCCAGACAAAAAGAGCTTCATCTTCACAGATATTCAGAGGAAAGATCCATTGGTGGAAAATCACACAGATAATTTGACGAGATGTTAAGTACACGGACAATTAAGAAGGACACGACTTTAAGAGAAAAAGTAATCATACTTTTCTTGAATAGTTGAGAATATAATTTCGATTTTAGAAGAAAAATAATAAAAGAAAAACAAAGAAAAGGGTCTAAAATTGTACCCTCTGAGCGGGTTCTCTTTCCCCGCTAAGCATTAATTTAATCGGAGATCATTTTACCGTTTAAATGCCAATTCACTTCTGATGATGATTAGGCGCTATTGAGTCCTGCGGGGCGCGAGCTCTCCAACTGGCCGTCTGATTGCGCGAGGACATAAACACATCACCTCCGACTCTGATTAGCGACGGAGGACCCACAGATGCTAATTATTCTTATAATTGCAAATGACTCCATTCAGGAGCAGTGCTCTTTGATCTATTGAAACCAGACAGCTCTCTCTCTCTCTCTCTCTCTCTCTCTCTCTCTCTCTCACTCACACACACCCGATTGAGATACACTC
>NW_015505449.1:1004356-1006809 GCF_001515645.1 Sinocyclocheilus grahami | reverse complement strand
CTCTCTCTCTCTCTCTCTCTCTCTCTCACACACACGCTACTGAATGGGATACAATCAGAGCCCCCCTCCTCCTAGTCATCGTATATGAGACTTTTATCAAAGATCTGTTCGTAGACAATTGCTTTGCACCTTTGTTCTTCACTACATGTATACACTAGAAGAAAAAAGCACAAACCTAGGATTTATTATCTTCGACGCGCAATTAATAACTTTATATCCAAATAGTGCAGCATAATAGAGAGTCATTTTTTATTTCTAAAATGTACTATGATTTTACTACAGTTATGCATGAGGATGAATACAGGTAAAATGGGACACCAGGTAAAAATATGCATTAAGTTGACATTTGGATTATATCTATTTATCTATCTACACTCTAAAAAATGCTGGGTTAAATACAAGCAGCGCAACAACTGGGGTGTTTTGACCCAGCGGTTTGATTAAATGTTTAACTCAACCTTGTGGGTAACCCAACCGCTGGGTCAAAACACCCCAGTCTCTGCATTTGTTTATTAATTTACCCAGTGCTGGGTTGTATTTAACCCAGCATTTTTTAGAATCAATCAGTCAATCAATCTATCTATCTATCTATCTATCTATCTATCTATCTATATATTAAATAGCAGTAAATTATCAGAAAGTGCTCCACTTTACCAGCATCCACCCTGTAGTAATACTACTAAGCATCTTCATTAATGGATAAATTCAACCAAAAATATTATTATTATTCATAATTTGTTCTGGTAAATCATTTTAGTCAAATGTCCATTGCATTGTTGGTGTTTTTTAATGAGTTCGAAGTGACAAGATCATTAAATACATGAGACCCTCTCAGACTTGATGATAACCTGTAACAAAAATGGACGTGATGCATACTTGTGGAACTCAACAGTTTGAAAATAATGTAATCCGTAGTTTTCATAAAAATCCACATAATCGTTCATTATCTAAATTGTCTTCCACATCTAAAACACTATTAATTGACTCAGTCTAACCCCTTTTGTAATAGACACCATCTTGTCAAATCTTGACCTTAAAATGTTGAATATGAATGTCAAATCATTGAATTGTAATGTTTCAGCAAGATTTTCTGTCGTCCTCTGTTAATATAAAATATGATGGAAAAACAGGATAATTGTAAATGGTAAGGAAAACCTCAGTGTAGACAAGAAAATCAATCAAAGCAAGCTCTTAAAAATGGACAATTTGATCAAATACAATAGAATAATAGAACCTTGACTTCCTGAAAAAAATGCTTTTTTATTTCATTTAGATCAGTATTTCAGAAGCATTCAGAATGGTACTTTTAAATATATATCATTGAAAATCTGTCACTTATGTATGGACTCCTATCAGTAATTTGAAAACTTACAACAGGAATTCAGATTCCACTTGAGCTCCATGGCGCCCCACTGTGGTAGTTAATGTAGTAATGAATGTGTGTTGCACTGGATATTATATATATATAGACCTTCTGCATCCTCCTCCTGTTTTATTCTTCATAAACAACCTTCTATCTTCTTTCCCAAATGCTTTAAAATAGATATCAGTAATAATAAAACACATTTTACATTAAAAAATCTCTATCACAGATTGGCATTAAGCATTACTTCCATTTAATGATTCCCTATAAAATTGCTACCTGATTGTATCATCTTCGGTAAGACAGTTTTCCAACACAAATCATTCAGGATCACACAGAATAAAACAAACCTCAATGGTACATCATGGTACAAAACTCAATCACTGCATGCTTATACTATATGTTGTACAGTGTCAGGTTTGTGGTCTCTCTCAGTGAATATAGTCTCTGAATGCCAGCATTAGGTAATTTTTAAGAAAGGTTGGTAGACCCAGTATTGGGACCACCTTATGTAAGCGACCTTCTAGGAACGCTCGGAGTCTGTGACGGGCCAAATGCTGTAGAGATCGAGGAGTTTGCATCAGTGCAAACAGGGATTCGTAGAATTCCCGGTGTTTCTGTGTGAAAACAATATACTTAATTTATATTATCTGCTATTGTGAGAAAATTATTTTGAGCTCTTTAGGTGCTTTTTATTTGAATAAAACTTGCTTTTTAACATTTACTTCGATATTTAATACATTGTAATTGAGAAAAAAATAAAAAGCTTGACATCATCTAACCTGAAACACCTCAGGAGGTACAGCTTCTACCCAGGCTTCAGTGATTTTGAGACGGTCATATGCGTTGAAGAGGACTTCTATTGTTCTTGGAGATGTGCAGCAATATTTCAACACCTGCGCCAGATATATTAGAGAATAAAGCAGTCATATTACAAGAAAAACAAACAGGGAAATAAAACTAACAAATAAGTGTCTTTGTTAGTAAATAAACTGTATTTTTCTAAATCTAGTTTCTAGTGGTTTTGTATATATATATATATATATATATATATATATATATATATATATATATATATATATAAAATATA
>NW_015505449.1:1000590-1004111 GCF_001515645.1 Sinocyclocheilus grahami | reverse complement strand
TATATATATAGAATATATTTAATAAAATTTTTTTGAATATATAAAATGTAATTTATTCATGTGATGCAACGTTGAATTTTCAGCATCATTACTTAAGTCTTCAGAGCAGCATTTCTTTGAAAAATAAATCTTTTGTAAAATTATAAATGTTTCTATTGTCACTTTTAATCAATTTAATGCATCCTTATTGCTAAATAAAAAAAATATTAAAGTGAAATCAAATAAGAACTAAATCTTTTTTATCACTGAAAACAGATCCAAATTCAGTGTTCTTCAGAAACCGGTTAGATTGTGAATCAGATCTTGCTTTGCTATTAATGACTAAAATGATCAAGAAATGCTATCCTGTGTCTTTTGCAATAACAAACAGTGGAGGGAAGCTGGTCATAGATGAGCAGCTTTTTGTCAGTTTCCACCTGGTGCAACAGCCCCACCTGTGTTGTGGAGGTCAAAGGTGGAAAGTTGTATTTTTGGGGGAACATTGCATGGACTAAATAACTACTTGGGCTGATGAACAGATTGGGCCCCCCTCTGGGGGATTGTGGGGAATTTCTGCAATTACTGCTAATTAATCTCCTATTAACATTTGCCTCGTTAAGACTCAGGCAATTTATTTGGCACAAGTGGGACTCGTTGGATGCGTGATATCAAGTGTTTTTAACTGCGCTTTTGAAAGACAGAACTAAATCTATCTAAAAGTGATTATTTCTGTATTTGTGACAAATAAAATATCACAAGCTGCTTGTGGGGGACTTTAATGATGGTTTTGAGTTAATTTATTTCTATATATTAGTTCAAGAGGATAAATATCTGTGCTAAAGAAAACTGTAATTTACAGATTGCAGATTGATGCCTTCTTGAGACGTGGGTTTGTTCCTTACAAATGGCAGACAGGTTAGTTTCCAATTCAACTTGTTCTTAAAAGGTATATTTTCCCCAAAAATTACAACCCCAATTCCAAAAAAGTTGGGACATTTTGTAAAATGCAATTAAAATTTATCTGAGATTTGTTAATTCTCTTCAGCATTTATTTCATTGATAAAAGTACAAATAAAAGATTTCCAATGTTTTCACTGACCAACTTAATTGTATTGTGTAAATATAAACAAATTTTGATTGATGGCTGCAACACACTTTAAAAAAGTTGGAACAGAGGCATGCTTAACAGACGTTTGCTTTTGCATCTGTCGCTGGTGAAAGTCTGGATGGTCGCTTTGGTCTTGGGTACTGAGAAACAAATGTCCATTTTTTCCCCCCAGAAACAAGATTAAATGTGGACTCATCTGACCACAGCACACATTTCCACTGTCTTTTTGACTATCTGAGATGAGCTTTGGTCCAGAGAACCCCACAGCATCACTGCATAGAATTGATGTAGCTTTCTCCTAGAGTAACAAAGATTCAAGTTGCATTTATTGATGCAGCGGCAGACTGTGTTAAGTGACAGCAGTTTTCCAAAGTACTCCTGAGCCTATGTGGTTACATCTCACACTGCAGCATGACTGTTTCTCATGCAATGCCATCTGAGGGCTCAAAGGTCACACATTCAGCTAAGGTTTCCTGCCTTGAGATTTCTCTGGATTCCCTGAATCTTTTCACGTGTGGTAGTTGGTGAAAGACCTAAATTCTTTGCAAATTTGCATTGAGAAATGTGATTTTTGTGATTTCTGAGATGCTCCTTTTACACCAAAACATGATACCCTCATATTACCAATTCACCTGCTTACTGTGAACTGTTTCAAAAAAGTTTAATTTGGATATTCTAAAACCATTTTTACTTTTATTTTGCCGCTGTTCCAACTTTTTTGGAGTGTGTTGCAGCCATCAACATCAGTCTTTGGAAATCTTTTCTTTGTACTTTTGTCAATTAAATAAAAGTTAAAGAGAATAAAAAAAAATCACATATTATTGATTTTATTGCATTTTACAAAACATCCTATTCTGGAACTGGGGTTGTAGTAGTCAGTAATGTATATCCCTAGTCAGAAAATCTGAATTTTAACAGAATTTAATAATTTAGAACCAGACATGAATATATAATTAAACAAATAGTCAAAATAAGAATGAAACAAAGAACATTAAGGATAAAATGTGGATAAATATATGAAAAATATAAAATTTAGTATATCCACCAAGAATGTGACTATTAGATAAGGATTTTATTCCCAGTAAGATTGGTTCAAAATTATTATGAAACATTAGCATTCATTGACTACATACTAAAAAAATGGTGCTAAATAGCACTAAAAGTAGTTAATTGGCTCGTAATCATATGGGAACCACTTTAAGTGCTATATAGCACCTATTTTTAAAGGAATCATAGAGGAACCCCATTCTCCTCCTTAGATTTTAGAGATGTTACTCCACTCTCATATGTTTGCTATGAATGGGAATTTACTACAATGGCAAAAGCAGTTTTGAATCACTTTTATGCTTTTCTGAGGTCAAAAAGTCTTGTGTGGGGGCCCTGGAATATTTCCTTATAGGGGGGCCTTGCGGGCAAAAATGTTGAGAACCTAAGAGACTAAGAGAGAATTAGAGAACCTTTAAAGAACTATACAGGGGCTTAACAGTTCTTTGTATGGCAGTGGTGCTATATAGCACCTCAACCACCCCAAAGAACCGCTGAAGAACCAATTTTTTTGTGTGTGTAGGGATATAGGGATATAATCCCACTTTGAATGGAAAGCAGCTATAGTAACAGACTCCCTTGTCCTGTCCTGACCTTGGGCAGAGCTCCAGGCCACACCCTGATGGATCCGTAATTGAGAAGTGCCTGTACGATCCTCTCGGGCTCATGGTCCGTCTTGTAGGCCACCACCTTCAGGATGTTATGCATTGGTGCATCACCGCCATAATCCATTTCGTTGACCAAGGCTTTATACTGAAGCAGTAGAGCCACCACGTCAGGGTTGGTGTTCTTACATGCCATGTGCAGTGGAGTCTGCTTGTCCGCGTCACTGATATGAATGTCTGCCCCTGCATCCACCAGCATGTGACAAACACGGCTGTAGCGCTCCAGAGACGTGCAGTCCTGCGGCTGGGAGCACGCGGCGTTCAGCGGTGTGTTTCCATCGTCATTTTGTAGGTTAAGCACAGCTCCGTGTCGTAAGTAGAGCTCCACGTGATCAGGAAGGCCATGGCGGGCCACCACATGAAGGGGTGTGTCGCTATCATCCAAGCTTTGACCGTTGATCAAAGCATCGAATGCAAGTAGATGTTTGGCACACCTGGAAAAACAGAAAAAACTCAAAAAGTCTGGCTATAATGCATTATGCATAAGTGATATTAATTTTGTAGGATATTATTTAGCATTTAAGTCTACATTACAAGTACACTACCAGTCAAAAGTTTGGAATAATTATTGTTTTTAAAATGTTTTAAAAATAAGTCTCTCTTATGCTTATCAAGGCTGCATTTACTTCATTCATAATGCAGTAAAAACAGTAATAGTGTGAAATATTATTACAATTAAAAATAGCTGTTTTCTATATGAATATATATATATATATATATATATA